>NW_027479295.1:0-161026 GCF_051014685.1 Ptiloglossa arizonensis | reverse complement strand
CTCAAAACTGCCATATCTCGCGAACGGATTGACCAATCCGCAAAGTTTCTGTTGCATCTGAAAGTAGAAACTCGCCCGATTACAACGGTCTGAGTAGTTTTCCCCTAGGCCGTTCTAGTCATTCGTTTCGAGCATCAGAACTGCGTAAAATTTGAGTTTTTCAAGCGTTTCTTACCTAAAAACTGCCACATCTCGAGAACGGATTGACCAATCCGCAAAGTTTCTGTTGCATCTGAAAGTAGAAACTCGCCCGATTACAACGGTCTGAGTAGTTTTCCCCTAGGCCGTTCTAGTTATTCGTTTCGAGCATCAGAACTGCGGAAATTTTGAGTTTTTCAAGCGTTTCTTACCTCAAAACTGCCATATCTCGCGAACGGATTGACTAATCCGCAAAATTTCTGTTGCATCTGAAAGTAGAAACTCGCCCGTTTACAACGGTATGAGTAGTTTTCCCCTAGGCCGTTCTAGTTATTCGTTTCGAGCATCAGAACTGCTAAAATGTGGAGTTTCTCAAGCGTTTCTTACCTCCAAACTGCCATATCTCGCGAACGGATTGACCAATCCGCCAAATTTCCTGTTGCATCTGAAAGTAGAAACCCGACCGATTACAACGGTATGAGTAGTTTTCCCCTAGGCCGTTCTAGTTATTCGTTTCGAGCATCAGAACTGCGAAAATTTGAGTTCCTCAAGCGTTTCTTACGTCAAAACTGCCATATCTCGCGAACGGATTGACCAATCGGCAAAATTTCCTGTTGCATCTGAAAGTAGAAACTCGCCCGATTACAACGGTATGAGTAGTTTTCCCTAGGCCGTTCTAGTTATTCGTTTCGAGCATCAGAACTGCGAAAATTTTGAGTTCTTCAAGCGTTTCTTACCTCAAAACTGCCATATCTCGCGAACGGATTGACCAATCCGCAGAATTTCTGTTGCATCTGAAAGTAGAATCTCGCCCGATTACAACGGTATGTGTAGTTTTCCCCTAGGCCGTTCTAGTTATTCGTTTCGAGCATCAGAACTGCGAAAATTTTGAGTTTTTCAAGCGTTTCTTACCTCAAAACTGCCATATCTCGCGAACGGATTGACCAAACCGCAAAATTTCTGTTGCATCTGAAAGTTGAAACTCGCCCGATTACAACGGTATGAGTAGTTTTCCCCTAGGCCGTTCTAGTTATTCGTTTCGAGCTTCAGAACTGCGAAAGTTTTGAGTTCCTCAAGCGTTTCTTACGTCAAAACTGCCATATCTCGCGAACGGATTGGCCAATCTGCAAAATTTCTGTTGCATCTGAAAGTAGAAACTCGCCCGTTTACAACGGTATGAGTAGTTTTCCCCTAGGCCGTTCTAGTTATTCGTTTCGAGCATCAGAACTGCGAAAATTTTGAGTTTTTCAAGCGTTTCTTACCTCCAAACTGCCATATCTCGCGAACGGATTGACCAATCCGCAAAATTTCCTGTTGCATCTGAAAGTAGAAAATCGACCGATTACAACAGTATGAGTAGTTTTCCCCTAGGCCGTTCTAGTTATTCGTTTCGAGCATCAGAACTGCGAAAATTTTGAGTTCCTCAAGCGTTTCTTACGTCAAAACTGCCATATCTCGCGAACGGATTGACCAATCCGCAAAATTTCTGTTGCATCTGAAAGTAGAAACTCGCCCGATTACAACGGTCTGAGTAGTTTTCCCCTAGGCCGTTCTAGTTATTCGTTTCGAGCATCAGAACTGCGAAAATTTTGAGTTTTTCAAGCGTTTCTTACCTCCAAACTGCCATATCTCGCGAACGGATTGACCAATCCGCAAAATTTCCTGTTGCATCTGAAAGTAGAAACTCGCCCGATTACAACGGTATGAGTAGTTTTCCCCTTGGCCGTTCTAGTTATTCGTTTCGAGCATCAGAACTGCGAAAATTTTGAGTTTTTCAAGCGTTTCTTACCTCAAAACTGCCATATCTCGCGAACGGATTGACCAATCCGCAAAATTTCTGTTGCATCTGAAAGTAGAAACTCGCCCGATTACAACGTTATGAGTAGTTTTCCCCTAGGCCGTTCTAGTTATTCGGTTCGAGCATCAGAACTGCGAAAATTTTGAGTTTCTCAAGCGTTTCTTACGTCAAAACTGCCATATCTCGCGAACGGATTGACCAATCCGCAAAATTTCTGTTGCATCTGAAAGTAGAAACTCGCCCGATTACAACGGTATGAGTAGTTTTCCCCTAGGCCGTTCTAGTTATTCGTTTCGAGCATCAGAACCGCGAAAATTTTGTGTTTCTCAAGCGTTTCTTACCTCAAAACTGCCCTATCTCGCGAACGGATTGACCAATCCGCAAAATTTCTGTTGCATCTGAAAGTAGAAACTCGCCCGATTACAACGGTCTGAGTAGTTTTCCCCTAGGCCGTTCTAGTTATTCTTTTCGAGCATCAGAACTGCGAAAATTTTGATTTTTTCAAGCGTTTCTTACCTCAAAACTGCCATATCTCGCGAACGGATTGACCAATCCGCAAAATTTCTGTTGCATCTGAAAGTAGAAACTCGCCCGATTACAACGGTCTGAGTAGTTTTCCCCTAGGCCGTTCTAGTTATTCGTTTCGAGCATCAGAACTGCGAAAATTTTGAGTTTTTCAAGCGTTTCTTACCTCCAAACTGCCATATCTCGCGAACGGATTGACCAATCCGCAAAATTTCCTGTTGCATCTGAAAGTTGAAACTCGCCCGATTACAACGGTATGAGTAGTTTTCCCCTAGGCCGTTCTAGTTATTCGTTTCGAGCTTCAGAACTGCGAAAGTTTTGAGTTCCTCAAGCGTTTCTTACGTCAAAACTGCCATATCTCGCGAACGGATTGGCCAATCTGCAAAATTTCTGTTGCATCTGAAAGTAGAAACTCGCCCGTTTACAACGGTATGAGTAGTTTTCCCCTAGGCCGTTCTAGTTATTCGTTTCGAGCATCAGAACTGCGAAAATTTTGAGTTTTTCAAGCGTTTCTTACCTCCAAACTGCCATATCTCGCGAACGGATTGACCAATCCGCAAAATTTCCTGTTGCATCTGAAAGTAGAAAATCGACCGATTACAACAGTATGAGTAGTTTTCCCCTAGGCCGTTCTAGTTATTCGTTTCGAGCATCAGAACTGCGAAAATTTTGAGTTCCTCAAGCGTTTCTTACGTCAAAACTGCCATATCTCGCGAACGGATTGACCAATCCGCAAAATTTCTGTTGCATCTGAAAGTAGAAACTCGCCCGATTACAACGGTCTGAGTAGTTTTCCCCTAGGCCGTTCTAGTTATTCGTTTCGAGCATCAGAACTGCGAAAATTTTGAGTTTTTCAAGCGTTTCTTACCTCCAAACTGCCATATCTCGCGAACGGATTGACCAATCCGCAAAATTTCCTGTTGCATCTGAAAGTAGAAACTCGCCCGATTACAACGGTATGAGTAGTTTTCCCTTTGGCCGTTCTAGTTATTCGTTTCGAGCATCAGAACTGCGAAAATTTTGAGTTTTTCAAGCGTTTCTTACCTCAAAACTGCCATATCTCGCGAACGGATTGACCAATCCGCAAAATTTCTGTTGCATCTGAAAGTAGAAACTCGCCCGATTACAACGTTGTGAGTAGTTTTCCCCTAGGCCGTTCTAGTTATTCGGTTCGAGCATCAGAACTGCGAAAATTTTGAGTTTCTCAAGCGTTTCTTACGTCAAAACTGCCATATCTCGCGAACGGATTGACCAATCCGCAAAATTTCTGTTGCATCTGAAAGTAGAAACTCGCCCGATTACAACGGTATGAGTAGTTTTCCCCTAGGCCGTTCTAGTTATTCGTTTCGAGCATCAGAACCGCGAAAATTTTGTGTTTCTCAAGCGTTTCTTACCTCAAAACTGCCCTATCTCGCGAACGGATTGACCAATCCGCAAAATTTCTGTTGCATCTGAAAGTAGAAACTCGCCCGATTACAACGGTCTGAGTAGTTTTCCCCTAGGCCGTTCTAGTTATTCGTTTCGAGCATCAGAACTGCGAAAATTTTGAGTTTTTCAAGCGTTTCTTACCTCAAAACTGCCATATCTCGCGAACGGATTGACCAATCCGCAAAATTTCTGTTGCATCTGAAAGTAGAAACTCGCCCGATTACAACGGTCTGAGTAGTTTTCCCCTAGGCCGTTCTAGTCATTCGTTTCGAACATCAGAACTGCGTAAATTTTGAGTTTTTCAAGCGTTTCTTACCTGAAAACTGCCATATATCGCGAACGGATTGACCAATTCGCAAAATTTCTGTTGCATCTGAAAGTAGAAGCTTGCCCGAATACAACGGTCTGAGTAGTTTTCCCCTTGGCCGTTCTAGTTATTCGTTTCGAGCATCAGACTGCGAAAATTTTGAGTTTTTCAAGCGTATCTTACCTCAAAACTGCCATATCTCGCGATCGGATTGACCAATCCGCAAAATTTCTGTTGCATCTGAAAGTAGAAACTCGCCCGATTACAACGGTCTGAGTAGTTTTCCCCTAGGCCGTTCTAGTCATTCGTTTCGAGCATCAGAACTGCGTAAATTTTGAGTTTTTCAAGCGTTTCTTACCTGAAAACTGCCATATCTCGCGAACGGATTGACCAATCCGCAAAGTTTCTGTTGCATCTGAAAGTAGAAATTCGCCCGATTACAACGGTCTGAGTAGTTTTCCCCTAGGCCGTTCTAGTCATTCGTTTCGAGCATCAGAACTGCGTAAATTTTGAGTTTTTCAAGCGTTTCTTACCTCCAAACTGCCATATCTCGCGAACGGATTGACCAATCCGCAAAATTTCCTGTTGCATCTGAAAGTAGAAACTCGCCCGATTACAACGTTATGAGTAGTTTTCCCCTAGGCCGTTCTAGTTATTCGGTTCGAGCATCAGAACTGCGAAAATTTTGAGTTTCTCAAGCGTTTCTTACCTCAAAACTGCCATATCTCGCGAACGGATTGACCAATCCGCAAAATTTCTGTTGCATCTGAAAGTAGAAACTCGCCCGATTACAACGGTCTGAGTAGTTTTCCCCTAGGCCGTTCTAGTCATTCGTTTCGAACATCAGAACTGCGTAAATTTTGAGTTTTTCAAGCGTTTCTTACCTGAAAACTGCCATATATCGCGAACGGATTGACCAATTCGCAAAATTTCTGTTGCATCTGAAAGTAGAAGCTTGCCCGAATACAACGGTCTGAGTAGTTTTCCCCTTGGCCGTTCTAGTTATTCGTTTCGAGCATCAGACTGCGAAAATTTTGAGTTTTTCAAGCGTATCTTACCTCAAAACTGCCATATCTCGCGATCGGATTGACCAATCCGCAAAATTTCTGTTTCATCTGAAAGTAGAAACTCCCCCGATTACAACGGTCTGAGTAGTTTTCCCCTAGGCCGTTCTAGTCATTCGTTTCGAGCATCAGAACTGCGTAAAATTTGAGTTTTTCAAGCGTTTCTTACCTAAAAACTGCCACATCTCGAGAACGGATTGACCAATCCGCAAAGTTTCTGTTGCATCTGAAAGTAGAAACTCGCCCGATTACAACGGTCTGAGTAGTTTTCCCCTAGGCCGTTCTAGTTATTCGTTTCGAGCATCAGAACTGCGGAAATTTTGAGTTTTTCAAGCGTTTCTTACCTCAAAACTGCCATATCTCGCGAACGGATTGACTAATCCGCAAAATTTCTGTTGCATCTGAAAGTAGAAACTCGCCCGTTTACAACGGTATGAGTAGTTTTCCCCTAGGCCGTTCTAGTTATTCGTTTCGAGCATCAGAACTGCTAAAATGTGGAGTTTCTCAAGCGTTTCTTACCTCCAAACTGCCATATCTCGCGAACGGATTGACCAATCCGCCAAATTTCCTGTTGCATCTGAAAGTAGAAACCCGACCGATTACAACGGTATGAGTAGTTTTCCCCTAGGCCGTTCTAGTTATTCGTTTCGAGCATCAGAACTGCGAAAATTTTGAGTTCCTCAAGCGTTTCTTACGTCAAAACTGCCATATCTCGCGAACGGATTGACCAATCGGCAAAATTTCCTGTTGCATCTGAAAGTAGAAACTCGCCCGATTACAACGGTATGAGTAGTTTTCCCCTAGGCCGTTCTAGTTATTCGTTTCGAGCATCAGAACTGCGAAAATTTTGAGTTCTTCAAGCGTTTCTTACCTCAAAACTGCCATATCTCGCGAACGGATTGACCAATCCGCAGAATTTCTGTTGCATCTGAAAGTAGAATCTCGCCCGATTACAACGGTATGTGTAGTTTTCCCCTAGGCCGTTCTAGTTATTCGTTTCGAGCATCAGAACTGCGAAAATTTTGAGTTTTTCAAGCGTTTCTTACCTCAAAACTGCCATATCTCGCGAACGGATTGACCAAACCGCAAAATTTCTGTTGCATCTGAAAGTTGAAACTCGCCCGATTACAACGGTATGAGTAGTTTTCCCCTAGGCCGTTCTAGTTATTCGTTTCGAGCTTCAGAACTGCGAAAGTTTTGAGTTCCTCAAGCGTTTCTTACGTCAAAACTGCCATATCTCGCGAACGGATTGGCCAATCTGCAAAATTTCTGTTGCATCTGAAAGTAGAAACTCGCCCGTTTACAACGGTATGAGTAGTTTTCCCCTAGGCCGTTCTAGTTATTCGTTTCGAGCATCAGAACTGCGAAAATTTTGAGTTTTTCAAGCGTTTCTTACCTCCAAACTGCCATATCTCGCGAACGGATTGACCAATCCGCAAAATTTCCTGTTGCATCTGAAAGTAGAAAATCGACCGATTACAACAGTATGAGTAGTTTTCCCCTAGGCCGTTCTAGTTATTCGTTTCGAGCATCAGAACTGCGAAAATTTTGAGTTCCTCAAGCGTTTCTTACGTCAAAACTGCCATATCTCGCGAACGGATTGACCAATCCGCAAAATTTCTGTTGCATCTGAAAGTAGAAACTCGCCCGATTACAACGGTCTGAGTAGTTTTCCCCTAGGCCGTTCTAGTTATTCGTTTCGAGCATCAGAACTGCGAAAATTTTGAGTTTTTCAAGCGTTTCTTACCTCCAAACTGCCATATCTCGCGAACGGATTGACCAATCCGCAAAATTTCCTGTTGCATCTGAAAGTAGAAACTCGCCCGATTACAACGGTATGAGTAGTTTTCCCCTTGGCCGTTCTAGTTATTCGTTTCGAGCATCAGAACTGCGAAAATTTTGAGTTTTTCAAGCGTTTCTTACCTCAAAACTGCCATATCTCGCGAACGGATTGACCAATCCGCAAAATTTCTGTTGCATCTGAAAGTAGAAACTCGCCCGATTACAACGTTATGAGTAGTTTTCCCCTAGGCCGTTCTAGTTATTCGGTTCGAGCATCAGAACTGCGAAAATTTTGAGTTTCTCAAGCGTTTCTTACGTCAAAACTGCCATATCTCGCGAACGGATTGACCAATCCGCAAAATTTCTGTTGCATCTGAAAGTAGAAACTCGCCCGATTACAACGGTATGAGTAGTTTTCCCCTAGGCCGTTCTAGTTATTCGTTTCGAGCATCAGAACCGCGAAAATTTTGTGTTTCTCAAGCGTTTCTTACCTCAAAACTGCCCTATCTCGCGAACGGATTGACCAATCCGCAAAATTTCTGTTGCATCTGAAAGTAGAAACTCGCCCGATTACAAC
Organism: Ptiloglossa arizonensis; assembly: GCF_051014685.1. Classification (NCBI taxonomy): domain Eukaryota; kingdom Metazoa; phylum Arthropoda; class Insecta; order Hymenoptera; family Colletidae; genus Ptiloglossa; species Ptiloglossa arizonensis. Next base: position 153,407 of record NW_027479295.1, on the reverse strand, counting down.
GGTCTGAGTAGTTTTCCCCTAGGCCGTTCTAGTTATTCTTTTCGAGCATCAGAACTGCGAAAATTTTGATTTTTTCAAGCGTTTCTTACCTCAAAACTGCCATATCTCGCGAACGGATTGACCAATCCGCAAAATTTCTGTTGCATCTGAAAGTAGAAACTCGCCCGATTACAACGGTCTGAGTAGTTTTCCCCTAGGCCGTTCTAGTTATTCGTTTCGAGCATCAGAACTGCGAAAATTTTGAGTTTTTCAAGCGTTTCTTACCTCCAAACTGCCATATCTCGCGAACGGATTGACCAATCCGCAAAATTTCCTGTTGCATCTGAAAGTTGAAACTCGCCCGATTACAACGGTATGAGTAGTTTTCCCCTAGGCCGTTCTAGTTATTCGTTTCGAGCTTCAGAACTGCGAAAGTTTTGAGTTCCTCAAGCGTTTCTTACGTCAAAACTGCCATATCTCGCGAACGGATTGGCCAATCTGCAAAATTTCTGTTGCATCTGAAAGTAGAAACTCGCCCGTTTACAACGGTATGAGTAGTTTTCCCCTAGGCCGTTCTAGTTATTCGTTTCGAGCATCAGAACTGCGAAAATTTTGAGTTTTTCAAGCGTTTCTTACCTCCAAACTGCCATATCTCGCGAACGGATTGACCAATCCGCAAAATTTCCTGTTGCATCTGAAAGTAGAAAATCGACCGATTACAACAGTATGAGTAGTTTTCCCCTAGGCCGTTCTAGTTATTCGTTTCGAGCATCAGAACTGCGAAAATTTTGAGTTCCTCAAGCGTTTCTTACGTCAAAACTGCCATATCTCGCGAACGGATTGACCAATCCGCAAAATTTCTGTTGCATCTGAAAGTAGAAACTCGCCCGATTACAACGGTCTGAGTAGTTTTCCCCTAGGCCGTTCTAGTTATTCGTTTCGAGCATCAGAACTGCGAAAATTTTGAGTTTTTCAAGCGTTTCTTACCTCCAAACTGCCATATCTCGCGAACGGATTGACCAATCCGCAAAATTTCCTGTTGCATCTGAAAGTAGAAACTCGCCCGATTACAACGGTATGAGTAGTTTTCCCTTTGGCCGTTCTAGTTATTCGTTTCGAGCATCAGAACTGCGAAAATTTTGAGTTTTTCAAGCGTTTCTTACCTCAAAACTGCCATATCTCGCGAACGGATTGACCAATCCGCAAAATTTCTGTTGCATCTGAAAGTAGAAACTCGCCCGATTACAACGTTGTGAGTAGTTTTCCCCTAGGCCGTTCTAGTTATTCGGTTCGAGCATCAGAACTGCGAAAATTTTGAGTTTCTCAAGCGTTTCTTACGTCAAAACTGCCATATCTCGCGAACGGATTGACCAATCCGCAAAATTTCTGTTGCATCTGAAAGTAGAAACTCGCCCGATTACAACGGTATGAGTAGTTTTCCCCTAGGCCGTTCTAGTTATTCGTTTCGAGCATCAGAACCGCGAAAATTTTGTGTTTCTCAAGCGTTTCTTACCTCAAAACTGCCCTATCTCGCGAACGGATTGACCAATCCGCAAAATTTCTGTTGCATCTGAAAGTAGAAACTCGCCCGATTACAACGGTCTGAGTAGTTTTCCCCTAGGCCGTTCTAGTTATTCGTTTCGAGCATCAGAACTGCGAAAATTTTGAGTTTTTCAAGCGTTTCTTACCTCAAAACTGCCATATCTCGCGAACGGATTGACCAATCCGCAAAATTTCTGTTGCATCTGAAAGTAGAAACTCGCCCGATTACAACGGTCTGAGTAGTTTTCCCCTAGGCCGTTCTAGTCATTCGTTTCGAACATCAGAACTGCGTAAATTTTGAGTTTTTCAAGCGTTTCTTACCTGAAAACTGCCATATATCGCGAACGGATTGACCAATTCGCAAAATTTCTGTTGCATCTGAAAGTAGAAGCTTGCCCGAATACAACGGTCTGAGTAGTTTTCCCCTTGGCCGTTCTAGTTATTCGTTTCGAGCATCAGACTGCGAAAATTTTGAGTTTTTCAAGCGTATCTTACCTCAAAACTGCCATATCTCGCGATCGGATTGACCAATCCGCAAAATTTCTGTTGCATCTGAAAGTAGAAACTCGCCCGATTACAACGGTCTGAGTAGTTTTCCCCTAGGCCGTTCTAGTCATTCGTTTCGAGCATCAGAACTGCGTAAATTTTGAGTTTTTCAAGCGTTTCTTACCTGAAAACTGCCATATCTCGCGAACGGATTGACCAATCCGCAAAGTTTCTGTTGCATCTGAAAGTAGAAATTCGCCCGATTACAACGGTCTGAGTAGTTTTCCCCTAGGCCGTTCTAGTCATTCGTTTCGAGCATCAGAACTGCGTAAATTTTGAGTTTTTCAAGCGTTTCTTACCTCCAAACTGCCATATCTCGCGAACGGATTGACCAATCCGCAAAATTTCCTGTTGCATCTGAAAGTAGAAACTCGCCCGATTACAACGTTATGAGTAGTTTTCCCCTAGGCCGTTCTAGTTATTCGGTTCGAGCATCAGAACTGCGAAAATTTTGAGTTTCTCAAGCGTTTCTTACCTCAAAACTGCCATATCTCGCGAACGGATTGACCAATCCGCAAAATTTCTGTTGCATCTGAAAGTAGAAACTCGCCCGATTACAACGGTCTGAGTAGTTTTCCCCTAGGCCGTTCTAGTCATTCGTTTCGAACATCAGAACTGCGTAAATTTTGAGTTTTTCAAGCGTTTCTTACCTGAAAACTGCCATATATCGCGAACGGATTGACCAATTCGCAAAATTTCTGTTGCATCTGAAAGTAGAAGCTTGCCCGAATACAACGGTCTGAGTAGTTTTCCCCTTGGCCGTTCTAGTTATTCGTTTCGAGCATCAGACTGCGAAAATTTTGAGTTTTTCAAGCGTATCTTACCTCAAAACTGCCATATCTCGCGATCGGATTGACCAATCCGCAAAATTTCTGTTTCATCTGAAAGTAGAAACTCCCCCGATTACAACGGTCTGAGTAGTTTTCCCCTAGGCCGTTCTAGTCATTCGTTTCGAGCATCAGAACTGCGTAAATTTTGAGTTTTTCAAGCGTTTCTTACCTGAAAACTGCCATATCTCGCGAACGGATTGACCAATCCGCAAAGTTTCTGTTGCATCTGAAAGTAGAAATTCGCCCGATTACAACGGTCTGAGTAGTTTTCCCCTAGGCCGTTCTAGTCATTCGTTTCGAGCATCAGAACTGCGTAAATTTTGAGTTTTTCAAGCGTCTCTTACCTAAAAACTGCCATATCTCGCGAACGGATTGACCAATCCGCAAAGTTTCAGTTGCATCTGAAAGTAGAAGCTCGCCCGATTACAGCGGTGTGAGTAGTTTTCCCCTAGGCCGTTCTAGTTATTCGTTTCGAGCATCAGAACTGCGAAAATTTTGAGTTTTTCAAGCGTTTCTTACCTCAAAAATGCCATATCTCGCGAACGGATTGACCAATTCGCAAAATTTCAGTTGCATCTGAAAGTAGAAGCTTGCCCGAATACAACGGTCTGAGTAGTTTTCCCCTAGGCCGTTCTAGTTATTCGTTTCGAGCATCAGACTGCGAAAATTTTGAGTTTTTCAAGCGTTTCTTACCTCAAAACTGCCATATCTCGCGAACGGATTGACCAATCCGCAAAGTTTCTGTTGCATCTGAAAGTAGAAACTCGCCCGATTACAACGGTCTGAGTAGTTTTCCCCTAGGCCGTTCTAGTTATTCGTTTCGAGCATCAGAACTGCGAAAATTTTGAGTTTTTCAAGCGTTTCTTACTTCCAAACTGCCATATCTCGCGAACGGATTGACCAATCCGCAAAATTTCCTGTTGCATCTGAAAGTAGAAACTCGCCCGATTACAACGGTATGAGTTGTTTTCCCCTAGGCCGTTCTAATTATTCGTTTCGAGCATCAGAACTGCGAAAATTTTGAGTTTTTCAAGCGTTTCTTACCTGAAAACTGCCATATATCGCGAACGGATTGACCAATTCGCAAAATTTCTGTTGCATCTGAAAGTAGAAGCTTGCCCGAATACAACGGTCTGAGTAGTTTTCCCCTAGGCCGTTCTAGTTATTCGTTTCGAGCATCAGACTGCGAAAATTTTGAGTTTTTCAAGCGTTTCTTACCTCAAAACTGCCATATCTCGCGATCGGATTGACCAATCCGCAAAATTTCTGTTGCATCTGAAAGTAGAAACTCGCCCGATTACAACGGTCTGAGTAGTTTTCCCCTAGGCCGTTCTAGTCATTCGTTTCGAGCATCAGAACTGCTTAAATTTTGAGTTTTTCAAGCGTTTCTTACCTGAAAACTGCCATATCTCGCGAACGGATTGACCAATCCGCAAAGTTTCTGTTGCATCTGAAAGTAGAAACTCGCCCGATTACAACGGTCTGAGTAGTTTTCCCCTAGGCCGTTCTAGTTATTCGTTTCGAGCATCAGAACTGCGAAAATTTTGAGTTTTTCAAGCGTTTCTTACCTCCAAACTGCCATATCTCGCGAACGGATTGACCAATCGGCAAAATTTCCTGTTGCATCTGAAAGTAGAAACTCGCACGATTACAACGGTATGAGTAGTTTTCCCCTAGGCCGTTCTAGTTATTCGTTTCGAGCATCAGAACTGCGAAAATTTTGAGTTCTTCAAGCGTTTCTTACCTCAAAACTGCCATATCTCGCGAACGGATTGACCAATCCGCAAAATTTCTGTTGCATCTGAAAGTAGAATCTCGCCCGATTACAACGGTATGTGTAGTTTTCCCCTAGGCCGTTCTAGTTATTCGTTTCGAGCATCAGAACTGCGAAAATTTTGAGTTTTTCAAGCGTTTCTTACCTCAAAACTGCCATATCTCGCGAACGGATTGACCAAACCGCAAAATTTCTGTTGCATCTGAAAGTTGAAACTCGCCCGATTACAACGGTATGAGTAGTTTTCCCCTAGGCCGTTCTAGTTATTCGTTTCGAGCATCAGAACTGCGAAAGTTTTGAGTTCTTCAAGCGTTTCTTACGTCAAAACTGCCATATCTCGCGAACGGATTGGCCAATCTGCAAAATTTCTGTTGCATCTGAAAGTAGAAACTCCCCCGATTACAACGGTCTGAGTAGTTTTCCCCTAGGCCGTTCTAGTCATTCGTTTCGAGCATCAGAACTGCGTAAATTTTGAGTTTTTCAAGCGTTTCTTACCTGAAAACTGCCATATCTCGCGAACGGATTGACCAATCCGCAAAGTTTCTGTTGCATCTGAAAGTAGAAATTCGCCCGATTACAACGGTCTGAGTAGTTTTCCCCTAGGCCGTTCTAGTCATTCGTTTCGAGCATCAGAACTGCGTAAATTTTGAGTTTTTCAAGCGTCTCTTACCTAAAAACTGCCATATCTCGCGAACGGATTGACCAATCCGCAAAGTTTCAGTTGCATCTGAAAGTAGAAGCTCGCCCGATTACAGCGGTGTGAGTAGTTTTCCCCTAGGCCGTTCTAGTTATTCGTTTCGAGCATCAGAACTGCGAAAATTTTGAGTTTTTCAAGCGTTTCTTACCTCAAAAATGCCATATCTCGCGAACGGATTGACCAATTCGCAAAATTTCAGTTGCATCTGAAAGTAGAAGCTTGCCCGAATACAACGGTCTGAGTAGTTTTCCCCTAGGCCGTTCTAGTCATTCGTTTCGAGCATCAGAACTGCGTAAATTTTGAGTTTTTCAAGCGTTTCTTACCTGAAAACTGCCATATATCGCGAACGGATTGACCAATTCGCAAAATTTCTGTTGCATCTGAAAGTAGAAGCTTGCCCGAATACAACGGTCTGAGTAGTTTTCCCCTTGGCCGTTCTAGTTATTCGTTTCGAGCATCAGACTGCGAAAATTTTGAGTTTTTCAAGCGTATCTTACCTCAAAACTGCCATATCTCGCGATCGGATTGACCAATCCGCAAAATTTCTGTTGCATCTGAAAGTAGAAACTCGCCCGATTACAACGGTCTGAGTAGTTTTCCCCTAGGCCGTTCTAGTCATTCGTTTCGAGCATCAGAACTGCGTAAATTTTGAGTTTTTCAAGCGTTTCTTACCTGAAAACTGCCATATCTCGCGAACGGATTGACCAATCCGCAAAGTTTCTGTTGCATCTGAAAGTAGAAATTCGCCCGATTACAACGGTCTGAGTAGTTTTCCCCTAGGCCGTTCTAGTCATTCGTTTCGAGCATCAGAACTGCGTAAATTTTGAGTTTTTCAAGCGTTTCTTACCTCCAAACTGCCATATCTCGCGAACGGATTGACCAATCCGCAAAATTTCCTGTTGCATCTGAAAGTAGAAACTCGCCCGATTACAACGTTATGAGTAGTTTTCCCCTAGGCCGTTCTAGTTATTCGGTTCGAGCATCAGAACTGCGAAAATTTTGAGTTTCTCAAGCGTTTCTTACCTCAAAACTGCCATATCTCGCGAACGGATTGACCAATCCGCAAAATTTCTGTTGCATCTGAAAGTAGAAACTCGCCCGATTACAACGGTCTGAGTAGTTTTCCCCTAGGCCGTTCTAGTCATTCGTTTCGAACATCAGAACTGCGTAAATTTTGAGTTTTTCAAGCGTTTCTTACCTGAAAACTGCCATATATCGCGAACGGATTGACCAATTCGCAAAATTTCTGTTGCATCTGAAAGTAGAAGCTTGCCCGAATACAACGGTCTGAGTAGTTTTCCCCTTGGCCGTTCTAGTTATTCGTTTCGAGCATCAGACTGCGAAAATTTTGAGTTTTTCAAGCGTATCTTACCTCAAAACTGCCATATCTCGCGATCGGATTGACCAATCCGCAAAATTTCTGTTTCATCTGAAAGTAGAAACTCCCCCGATTACAACGGTCTGAGTAGTTTTCCCCTAGGCCGTTCTAGTCATTCGTTTCGAGCATCAGAACTGCGTAAATTTTGAGTTTTTCAAGCGTTTCTTACCTGAAAACTGCCATATCTCGCGAACGGATTGACCAATCCGCAAAGTTTCTGTTGCATCTGAAAGTAGAAATTCGCCCGATTACAACGGTCTGAGTAGTTTTCCCCTAGGCCGTTCTAGTCATTCGTTTCGAGCATCAGAACTGCGTAAATTTTGAGTTTTTCAAGCGTCTCTTACCTAAAAACTGCCATATCTCGCGAACGGATTGACCAATCCGCAAAGTTTCAGTTGCATCTGAAAGTAGAAGCTCGCCCGATTACAGCGGTGTGAGTAGTTTTCCCCTAGGCCGTTCTAGTTATTCGTTTCGAGCATCAGAACTGCGAAAATTTTGAGTTTTTCAAGCGTTTCTTACCTCAAAAATGCCATATCTCGCGAACGGATTGACCAATTCGCAAAATTTCAGTTGCATCTGAAAGTAGAAGCTTGCCCGAATACAACGGTCTGAGTAGTTTTCCCCTAGGCCGTTCTAGTTATTCGTTTCGAGCATCAGACTGCGAAAATTTTGAGTTTTTCAAGCGTTTCTTACCTCAAAACTGCCATATCTCGCGAACGGATTGACCAATCCGCAAAGTTTCTGTTGCATCTGAAAGTAGAAACTCGCCCGATTACAACGGTCTGAGTAGTTTTCCCCTAGGCCGTTCTAGTTATTCGTTTCGAGCATCAGAACTGCGAAAATTTTGAGTTTTTCAAGCGTTTCTTACTTCCAAACTGCCATATCTCGCGAACGGATTGACCAATCCGCAAAATTTCCTGTTGCATCTGAAAGTAGAAACTCGCCCGATTACAACGGTATGAGTTGTTTTCCCCTAGGCCGTTCTAATTATTCGTTTCGAGCATCAGAACTGCGAAAATTTTGAGTTTTTCAAGCGTTTCTTACCTGAAAACTGCCATATATCGCGAACGGATTGACCAATTCGCAAAATTTCTGTTGCATCTGAAAGTAGAAGCTTGCCCGAATACAACGGTCTGAGTAGTTTTCCCCTAGGCCGTTCTAGTTATTCGTTTCGAGCATCAGACTGCGAAAATTTTGAGTTTTTCAAGCGTTTCTTACCTCAAAACTGCCATATCTCGCGATCGGATTGACCAATCCGCAAAATTTCTGTTGCATCTGAAAGTAGAAACTCGCCCGATTACAACGGTCTGAGTAGTTTTCCCCTAGGCCGTTCTAGTCATTCGTTTCGAGCATCAGAACTGCTTAAATTTTGAGTTTTTCAAGCGTTTCTTACCTGAAAACTGCCATATCTCGGGAACGGATTGACCAATCCGCAAAGTTTCTGTTGCATCTGAAAGTAGAAACTCGCCCGATTACAACGGTCTGAGTAGTTTTCCCCTAGGCCGTTCTAGTTATTCGTTTCGAGCATCAGAACTGCGAAAATTTTGAGTTTTTCAAGCGTTTCTTACCTCCAAACTGCCATATCTCGCGAACGGATTGACCAATCGGCAAAATTTCCTGTTGCATCTGAAAGTAGAAACTCGCACGATTACAACGGTATGAGTAGTTTTCCCCTAGGCCGTTCTAGTTATTCGTTTCGAGCATCAGAACTGCGAAAATTTTGAGTTCTTCAAGCGTTTCTTACCTCAAAACTGCCATATCTCGCGAACGGATTGACCAATCCGCAAAATTTCTGTTGCATCTGAAAGTAGAATCTCGCCCGATTACAACGGTATGTGTAGTTTTCCCCTAGGCCGTTCTAGTTATTCGTTTCGAGCATCAGAACTGCGAAAATTTTGAGTTTTTCAAGCGTTTCTTACCTCAAAACTGCCATATCTCGCGAACGGATTGACCAAACCGCAAAATTTCTGTTGCATCTGAAAGTTGAAACTCGCCCGATTACAACGGTATGAGTAGTTTTCCCCTAGGCCGTTCTAGTTATTCGTTTCGAGCATCAGAACTGCGAAAGTTTTGAGTTCTTCAAGCGTTTCTTACGTCAAAACTGCCATATCTCGCGAACGGATTGGCCAATCTGCAAAATTTCTGTTGCATCTGAAAGTAGAAACACGCCCGTTTACAACGGTATGAGTAGTTTTCCCCTAGGCCGTTCTAGTTATTCGTTTCGAGCATCAGAACTGCGAAAATTTTGAGTTTTTCAAGCGTTTCTTACCTCCAAACTGCCATATCTCGCGAACGGATTGACCAATCCGCAAAATTTCCTGTTGCATCTGAAAGTAGAAAATCGACCGATTACAACAGTATGAGTAGTTTTCCCCTAGGCCGTTCTAGTTATTCGTTTCGAGTATCAGAACTGCGAAAATTTTGAGTTCCTCAAGCGTTTCTTACGTCAAAACTGCCATATCTCGCGAACGGATTGACCAATCCGCAAAATTTCTGTTGCATCTGAAAGTAGAAACTCGCCCGATTACAACGGTCTGAGTAGTTTTCCCCTAGGCCGTTCTAGTTATTCGTTTCGAGCATCAGAACTGCGAAAATTTTGAGTTTTTCAAGCGTTTCTTACCTCCAAACTGCCATATCTCGCGAACGGATTGACCAATCCGCAAAATTTCCTGTTGCATCTGAAAGTAGAAACTCGCCCGATTACAACGGTCTGAGTAGTTTTCCCCTAGGCCGTTCTAGTTATTCGTTTCGAGCATCAGAACTGCGAAAATTTTGAGTTTTTCAAGCGTTTCTTACCTCAAAACTGCCATATCTCGCGAACGGATTGACCAATCCGCAAAATTTCTGTTGCATCTGAAAGTAGAATCTCGCCCGATTACAACGGTATGTGTAGTTTTCCCCTAGGCCGTTCTAGTTATTCTTTTCGAGCATCAGAACTGCGAAAATTTTGAGTTTTTCAAGCGTTTCTTACCTCAAAACTGCCATATCTCGCGAACGGATTGACCAATCCGCAAAATTTCTGTTGCATCTGAAAGTAGAAACGCGCCCGATTACAACGGTATGAGTAGTTTTCCCCTAGGCCGTTCTAGTTATTCGTTTCGAGCATCAGAACTGCGAAAGTTTTGAGTTCCTCAAGCGTTTCTTACGTCAAAACTGCCATATCTCGCGAACGGATTGGCCAATCTGCAAAATTTCTGTTGCATCTGAAAGTAGAAACTCGCCCGTTTACAACGGTATGAGTAGTTTTCCCCTAGGCCGTTCTAGTTATTCGTTTCGAGCATCAGAACTGCGAAAATTTTGAGTTTTTCAAGCGTTTCTTACCTCCAAACTGCCATATCTCGCGAACGGATTGACCAATCCGCAAAATTTCCTGTTGCATCTGAAAGTAGAAAATCGACCGATTACAACAGTATGAGTAGTTTTCCCCTAGGCCGTTCTAGTTACTCGTTTCGAGCATCAGAACTGCGAAAATTTTGAGTTCCTCAAGCGTTTCTTACGTCAAAACTGCCATATCTCGCGAACGGATTGACCAATCCGCAAAATTTCTGTTGCATCTGAAAGTAGAAACTCGCCCGATTACAACGGTCTGAGTAGTTTTCCCCTAGGCCGTTCTAGTTATTCGTTTCGAGCATCAGAACTGCGAAAATTTTGAGTTTTTCATGCGTTTCTTACCTCCAAACTGCCATATCTCGCGAACGGATTGACCAATCCGCAAAATTTCCTGTTGCATCTGAAAGTAGAAACTCGCCCGATTACAACGGTATGAGTAGTTTTCCCCTTGGCCGTTCTAGTTATTCGTTTCGAGCATCAGAACTGCGAAAATTTTGAGTTTTTCAAGCGTTTCTTACCTCAAAACTGCCATATCTCGCGAACGGATTGACCAATCCGCAAAATTTCTGTTGCATCTGAAAGTAGAAACGCGCCCGATTACAACGGTATGAGTAGTTTTCCCCTAGGCCGTTCTAGTTATTCGTTTCGAGCATCAGAACTGCGAAAGTTTTGAGTTCCTCAAGCGTTTCTTACGTCAAAACTGCCATATCTCGCGAACGGATTGGCCAATCTGCAAAATTTCTGTTGCATCTGAAAGTAGAAACTCGCCCGTTTACAACGGTATGAGTAGTTTTCCCCTAGGCCGTTCTAGTTATTCGTTTCGAGCATCAGAACTGCGAAAATTTTGAGTTTTTCAAGCGTTTCTTACCTCCAAACTGCCATATCTCGCGAACGGATTGACCAATCCGCAAAATTTCCTGTTGCATCTGAAAGTAGAAAATCGACCGATTACAACAGTATGAGTAGTTTTCCCCTAGGCCGTTCTAGTTACTCGTTTCGAGCATCAGAACTGCGAAAATTTTGAGTTCCTCAAGCGTTTCTTACGTCAAAACTGCCATATCTCGCGAACGGATTGACCAATCCGCAAAATTTCTGTTGCATCTGAAAGTAGAAACTCGCCCGATTACAACGGTCTGAGTAGTTTTCCCCTAGGCCGTTCTAGTTATTCGTTTCGAGCATCAGAACTGCGAAAATTTTGAGTTTTTCATGCGTTTCTTACCTCCAAACTGCCATATCTCGCGAACGGATTGACCAATCCGCAAAATTTCCTGTTGCATCTGAAAGTAGAAACTCGCCCGATTACAACGGTATGAGTAGTTTTCCCCTTGGCCGTTCTAGTTACTCGTTTCGAGCATCAGAACTGCGAAAATTTTGAGTTCCTCAAGCGTTTCTTACGTCAAAACTGCCATATCTCGCGAACGGATTGACCAATCCGCAAAATTTCTGTTGCATCTGAAAGTAGAAACGCGCCCGATTACAACGGTATGAGTAGTTTTCCCCTAGGCCGTTCTAGTTATTCGTTTCGAGCATCAGAACTGCGAAAGTTTTGAGTTCCTCAAGCGTTTCTTACGTCCAAAACTGCCATATCTCGCGAACGGATTGGCCAATCTGCAAAATTTCTGTTGCATCTGAAAGTAGAAACTCGCCCGTTTACAACGGTATGAGTAGTTTTCCCCTAGGCCGTTCTAGTTATTCGTTTCGAGCATCAGAACTGCGAAAATTTTGAGTTCTTCAAGCGTTTCTTACCTCAAAACTGCCATATCTCGCGAACGGATTGACCAATCCGCAAAATTTCTGTTGCATCTGAAAGTAGAATCTCGCCCGATTACAACGGTATGTGTAGTTTTCCCCTAGGCCGTTCTAGTTATTCGTTTCGAGCATCAGAACTGCGAAAATTTTGAGTTTTTCAAGCGTTTCTTACCTCAAAACTGCCATATCTCGCGAACGGATTGACCAAACCGCAAAATTTCTGTTGCATCTGAAAGTTGAAACTCGCCCGATTACAACGGTATGAGTAGTTTTCCCCTAGGCCGTTCTAGTTATTCGTTTCGAGCATCAGAACTGCGAAAGTTTTGAGTTCTTCAAGCGTTTCTTACGTCAAAACTGCCATATCTCGCGAACGGATTGGCCAATCTGCAAAATTTCTGTTGCATCTGAAAGTAGAAACACGCCCGTTTACAACGGTATGAGTAGTTTTCCCCTAGGCCGTTCTAGTTATTCGTTTCGAGCATCAGAACTGCGAAAATTTTGAGTTTTTCAAGCGTTTCTTACCTCCAAACTGCCATATCTCGCGAACGGATTGACCAATCCGCAAAATTTCCTGTTGCATCTGAAAGTAGAAAATCGACCGATTACAACAGTATGAGTAGTTTTCCCCTAGGCCGTTCTAGTTATTCGTTTCGAGCATCAGAACTGCGAAAATTTTGAGTTCCTCAAGCGTTTCTTACGTCAAAACTGCCATATCTCGCGAACGGATTGACCAATCCGCAAAATTTCTGTTGCATCTGAAAGTAGAAACTCGCCCGATTACAACGGTCTGAGTAGTTTTCCCCTAGGCCGTTCTAGTTATTCGTTTCGAGCATCAGAACTGCGAAAATTTTGAGTTTTTCAAGCGTTTCTTACCTCCAAACTGCCATATCTCGCGAACGGATTGACCAATCCGCAAAATTTCCTGTTGCATCTGAAAGTAGAAACTCGCCCGATTACAACGGTCTGAGTAGTTTTCCCCTAGGCCGTTCTAGTTATTCGTTTCGAGCATCAGAACTGCGAAAATTTTGAGTTTTTCAAGCGTTTCTTACCTCAAAACTGCCATATCTCGCGAACGGATTGACCAATCCGCAAAATTTCTGTTGCATCTGAAAGTAGAATCTCGCCCGATTACAACGGTATGTGTAGTTTTCCCCTAGGCCGTTCTAGTTATTCTTTTCGAGCATCAGAACTGCGAAAATTTTGAGTTTTTCAAGCGTTTCTTACCTCAAAACTGCCATATCTCGCGAACGGATTGACCAATCCGCAAAATTTCTGTTGCATCTGAAAGTAGAAACGCGCCCGATTACAACGGTATGAGTAGTTTTCCCCTAGGCCGTTCTAGTTATTCGTTTCGAGCATCAGAACTGCGAAAGTTTTGAGTTCCTCAAGCGTTTCTTACGTCAAAACTGCCATATCTCGCGAACGGATTGGCCAATCTGCAAAATTTCTGTTGCATCTGAAAGTAGAAACTCGCCCGTTTACAACGGTATGAGTAGTTTTCCCCTAGGCCGTTCTAGTTATTCGTTTCGAGCATCAGAACTGCGAAAATTTTGAGTTTTTCAAGCGTTTCTTACCTCCAAACTGCCATATCTCGCGAACGGATTGACCAATCCGCAAAATTTCCTGTTGCATCTGAAAGTAGAAAATCGACCGATTACAACAGTATGAGTAGTTTTCCCCTAGGCCGTTCTAGTTACTCGTTTCGAGCATCAGAACTGCGAAAATTTTGAGTTCCTCAAGCGTTTCTTACGTCAAAACTGCCATATCTCGCGAACGGATTGACCAATCCGCAAAATTTCTGTTGCATCTGAAAGTAGAAACTCGCCCGATTACAACGGTCTGAGTAGTTTTCCCCTAGGCCGTTCTAGTTATTCGTTTCGAGCATCAGAACTGCGAAAATTTTGAGTTTTTCATGCGTTTCTTACCTCCAAACTGCCATATCTCGCGAACGGATTGACCAATCCGCAAAATTTCCTGTTGCATCTGAAAGTAGAAACTCGCCCGATTACAACGGTATGAGTAGTTTTCCCCTTGGCCGTTCTAGTTATTCGTTTCGAGCATCAGAACTGCGAAAATTTTGAGTTTTTCAAGCGTTTCTTACCTCAAAACTGCCATATCTCGCGAACGGATTGACCAATCCGCAAAATTTCTGTTGCATCTGAAAGTAGAAACGCGCCCGATTACAACGGTATGAGTAGTTTTCCCCTAGGCCGTTCTAGTTATTCGTTTCGAGCATCAGAACTGCGAAAGTTTTGAGTTCCTCAAGCGTTTCTTACGTCAAAACTGCCATATCTCGCGAACGGATTGGCCAATCTGCAAAATTTCTGTTGCATCTGAAAGTAGAAACTCGCCCGTTTACAACGGTATGAGTAGTTTTCCCCTAGGCCGTTCTAGTTATTCGTTTCGAGCATCAGAACTGCGAAAGTTTTGAGTTCCTCAAGCGTTTCTTACGTCAAAACTGCCATATCTCGCGAACGGATTGGCCAATCTGCAAAATTTCTGTTGCATCTGAAAGTAGAAACGCGCCCGATTACAACGGTATGAGTAGTTTTCCCCTAGGCCGTTCTAGTTATTCGTTTCGAGCATCAGAACTGCGAAAGTTTTGAGTTCCTCAAGCGTTTCTTACGTCAAAACTGCCATATCTCGCGAACGGATTGGCCAATCTGCAAAATTTCTGTTGCATCTGAAAGTAGAAACTCGCCCGTTTACAACGGTATGAGTAGTTTTCCCCTAGGCCGTTCTAGTTATTCGTTTCGAGCATCAGAACTGCGAAAATTTTGAGTTCTTCAAGCGTTTCTTACCTCAAAACTGCCATATCTCGCGAACGGATTGACCAATCCGCAAAATTTCTGTTGCATCTGAAAGTAGAATCTCGCCCGATTACAACGGTATGTGTAGTTTTCCCCTAGGCCGTTCTAGTTATTCGTTTCGAGCATCAGAACTGCGAAAATTTTGAGTTTTTCAAGCGTTTCTTACCTCAAAACTGCCATATCTCGCGAACGGATTGACCAACCGCAAAATTTCTGTTGCATCTGACAGTTGAAACTCGCCCGATTACAACGGTATGAGTAGTTTTCCCTAGGCCGTTCTAGTTATTCGTTTCGAGCATCAGAACTGCGAAAGTTTTGAGTTCTTCAAGCGTTTCTTACGTCAAAACTGCCATATCTCGCGAACGGATTGGCCAATCTGCAAAATTTCTGTTGCATCTGAAAGTAGAAACACGCCCGTTTACAACGGTATGAGTAGTTTTCCCCTAGGCCGTTCTAGTTATTCGTTTCGAGCATCAGAACTGCGAAAATTTTGAGTTTTTCAAGCGTTTCTTACCTCCAAACTGCCATATCTCGCGAACGGATTGACCAATCCGCAAAATTTCCTGTTGCAATCTGAAAGTAGAAAATCGACCGATTACAACAGTATGAGTAGTTTTCCCCTAGGCCGTTCTAGTTATTCGTTTCGAGCATCAGAACTGCGAAAATTTTGAGTTCCTCAAGCGTTTCTTACGTCAAAACTGCCATATCTCGCGAACGGATTGACCAATCCGCAAAATTTCTGTTGCATCTGAAAGTAGAAACTCGCCCGATTACAACGGTCTGAGTAGTTTTCCCCTAGGCCGTTCTAGTTATTCGTTTCGAGCATCAGAACTGCGAAAATTTTGAGTTTTTCAAGCGTTTTCTTACCTCCAAACTGCCATATCTCGCGAACGGATTGACCAATCCGCAAAATTTCCTGTTGCATCTGAAAGTAGAAACTCGCCCGATTACAACGGTCTGAGTAGTTTTCCCCTAGGCCGTTCTAGTTATTCTTTTCGAGCATCAGAACTGCGAAAATTTTGAGTTTTTCAAGCGTTTCTTACCTCAAAACTGCCATATCTCGCGAACGGATTGACCAATCCGCAAAATTTCCTGTTGCATCTGAAAGTAGAAAATCGACCGATTACAACAGTATGAGTAGTTTTCCCCTTGGCCGTTCTAGTTATTCGTTTCGAGCATCAGAACTGCGAAAATTTTGAGTTTTTCAAGCGTTTCTTACCTCAAAACTGCCATATCTCGCGAACGGATTGACCAATCCGCAAAATTTCTGTTGCATCTGAAAGTAGAAACTCGCCCGATTACAACGTTATGAGTAGTTTTCCCCTAGGCCGTTCTAGTTATTCGGTTCGAGCATCAGAACTGCGAAAATTTTGAGTTTCTCAAGCGTTTCTTACGTCAAAACTGCCATATCTCGCGAACGGATTGACCAATCCGCAAAATTTCTGTTGCATCTGAAAGTAGAAACTCGCCCGATTACAACGGTATGAGTAGTTTTCCCCTAGGCCGTTCTAGTTATTCGTTTCGAGCATCAGAACCGCGAAAATTTGTGTTTCTCAAGCGTTTCTTACCTCAAAACTGCCCTATCTCGCGAACGGATTGACCAATCCGCAAAATTTCTGTTGCATCTGAAAGTAGAAACGCGCCCCGATTACAACGGTCTGAGTAGTTTTCCCCTAGGCCGTTCTAGTTATTCGTTTCGAGCATCAGAACTGCGAAAATTTTGAGTTTTTCAAGCGTTTCTTACCTCAAAACTGCCATATCTCGCGAACGGATTGACCAATCCGCAAAATTTCTGTTGCATCTGAAAGTAGAAACTCGCCCGATTACAACGGTCTGAGTAGTTTTCCCCTAGGCCGTTCTAGTTATTCTTTTCGAGCATCAGAACTGCGAAAATTTTGAGTTTTTCAAGCGTTTCTTACCTCAAAACTGCCATATCTCGCGATCGGATTGACCAATCCGCAAAATTTCCGTTGCATCTGAAAGTAGAAACTCGCCCGATTACAACGGTCTGAGTAGTTTTCCCCTAGGCCGTTCTAGTCATTCGTTTCGAGCATCAGAACTGCGTAAATTTTGAGTTTTTCAAGCGTTTCTTACCTGAAAACTGCCATATCTCGCGAACGGATTGACCAATCCGCAAAGTTTCTGTTGCATCTGAAAGTAGAAACTCGCCCGATTACAACGGTCTGAGTAGTTTTCCCCTAGGCCGTTCTAGTCATTCGTTTCGAGCATCAGAACTGCGTAAATTTTGAGTTTTTCAAGCGTCTCTTACCTAAAAACTGCCATATCTCGCGAACGGATTGACCAATCCGCAAAGTTTCAGTTGCATCTGAAAGTAGAAGCTCGCCCGATTACAGCGGTGTGAGTAGTTTTCCCCTAGGCCGTTCTAGTTATTCCGTTTCGAGCATCAGAACTGCGAAAATTTTGAGTTTTTCAAGCGTTTCTTACCTCAAAAATGCCATATCTCGCGAACGGATTGACCAATTCGCAAAATTTCAGTTGCATCTGAAAGTAGAAGCTTGCCCGAATACAACGGTCTGAGTAGTTTTCCCCTAGGCCGTTCTAGTTATTCGTTTCGAGCATCAGACTGCGAAAATTTTGAGTTTTTCAAGCGTTTCTTACCTCAAAACTGCCATATCTCGCGAACGGATTGACCAATCCGCAAAGTTTCTGTTGCATCTGAAAGTAGAAACTCGCCCGATTACAACGGTCTGAGTAGTTTTCCCCTTGGCCGTTCTAGTCATTCGTTTCGAGCATCAGAACTGCGTAAATTTTGAGTTTTTCAAGCGTTTCTTACCTAAAAACTGCCATATCTCGCGAACGGATTGACCAATCCGCAAATTTCTGTTGCATCTGAAAGTAGAAACTCGCCCGTTTACAACGGTATGAGTAGTTTTCCCCTAGGCCGTTCTAGTTATTCGTTTCGAGCATCAGAACTGCTAAAATGTGGAGTTTCTCAAGCGTTTCTTACCTCCAAACTGCCATATCTCGCGAACGGATTGACCAATCCGCAAAATTTCCTGTTGCATCTGAAAGTAGAAACCCGACCGATTACAACGGTATGAGTAGTTTTCCCCTAGGCCGTTCTAGTTATTCGTTTCGAGCATCAGAACTGCGAAAATTTTGAGTTCCTCAAGCGTTTCTTACGTCAAAACTGCCATATCTCGCGAACGGATTGACCAATCCGCAAAATTTCCTGTTGCATCTGAAAGTAGAAACTCGACCGATTACAACGGTCTGAGAAGTTTTCCCCTACGCCGTTCTAGTTATTCTTTTCGAGCATCAGAACTGCGAAAATTTTGAGTTTTTCAAGCGTTTCTTACCTCCAAACTGCCATATCTCGCGAACGGATTGACCAATCCGCAAAATTTCCTGTTGCATCTGAAAGTAGAAACTCGCCCGATTACAACGGTATGAGTAGTTTTCCCCTAGGCCGTTCTAGTTATTCGTTTCGAGCATCAGAACTGCGAAAATTTTGAGTTCTTCAAGCGTTTCTTACCTCAAAACTGCCATATCTCGCGAACGGATTGACCAATCCGCAAAATTTCTGTTGCATCTGAAAGTAGAATCTCGCCCGATTACAACGGTATGAGTAGTTTTCCCCTAGGCCGTTCTAGTTATTCGTTTCGAGCATCAGAACTGCGAAAATTTTGAGTTTTTCAAGCGTTTCTTACCTCAAAACTGCCATATCTCGCGAACGGATTGACCAAACCGCAAAATTTCTGTTGCATCTGAAAGTTGAAACTCGCCCGATTACAACGGTATGAGTAGTTTTCCCCTAGGCCGTTCTAGTTATTCGTTTCGAGCATCAGAACTGCGAAAGTTTTGAGTTCCTCAAGCGTTTCTTACGTCAAAACTGCCATATCTCGCGAACGGATTGACCAATCTGCAAAATTTCTGTTGCATCTGAAAGTAGAAACTCGCCCGTTTACAACGGTATGAGTAGTTTTCCCCTAGGCCGTTCTAGTTATTCGTTTCGAGCATCAGAACTGCGAAAATTTTGAGTTTTTCAAGCGTTTCTTACCTCAAAACTGCCATATCTCGCGAACGGATTGACCAATCCGCAAAATTTCTGTTGCATCTGAAAGTAGAAACTCGCCCGATTACAACGTTATGAGTAGTTTTCCCCTAGGCCGTTCTAGTTATTCGGTTCGAGCATCAGAACTGCGAAAATTTTGAGTTTCTCAAGCGTTTCTTACGTCAAAACTGCCATATCTCGCGAACGGATTGACCAATCCGCAAAATTTCTGTTGCATCTGAAAGTAGAAACTCGCCCGATTACAACGGTATGAGTAGTTTTCCCCTAGGCCGTTCTAGTTATTCGTTTCGAGCATCAGAACCGCGAAAATTTTGTGTTTCTCAAGCGTTTCTTACCTCAAAACTGCCCTATCTCGCGAACGGATTGACCAATCCGCAAAATTTCCTGTTGCATCTGAAAGTAGAGACTCGCCCGATTACAACGTTATGAGTAGTTTTCCCCTAGGCCGTTCTAGTTATTCGGTTCGAGCATCAGAACTGCGAAAATTTTGAGTTTCTCAAGCGTTTCTTACGTCAAAACTGCCATATCTCGCGAACGGATTGACCAATCCGCAAAATTTCTGTTGCATCTGAAAGTAGAAACTCGCCCGATTACAACGGTATGAGTAGTTTTCCCCTAGGCCGTTCTAGTTATTCGTTTCGAGCATCAGAACTGCGAAAATTTTGAGTTTTTCAAGCGTTTCCTACCTAAAAACTGCCATATCTCGCGAACGGATTGACCAATCCGCAAAGTTTCAGTTGCATCTGAAAGTAGAAGCTCGCCCGATTACAACGGTCTGAGTAGTTTTCCCCTAGGCCGTTCTAGTTATTCGTTTCGAGCATCAGAACTGCGAAAATTTTGAGTTTTTCAAGCGTTTCTTACCTCAAAACTGCCATATCTCGCGATCGGATTGACCAATTCGCAAAATTTCAGTTGCATCTGAAAGTAGAAGCTTGCCCGAATACAACGGTCTGAGTAGTTTTCCCCTAGGCCGTTCTAGTTATTCGTTTCGAGCATCAGACTGCGAAAATTTTGAGTTTTTCAAGCGTTTCTTACCACAAAACTGCCATATCTCGCGAACGGATTGACCAATCCGCAAAGTTTCTGTTGCATCTGAAAGTAGAAACTCGCCCGATTACAACGGTCTGAGTAGTTTTCCCCTAGGCCGTTCTAGTCATTCGTTTCGAGCATCAGAACTGCGTAAATTTTGAGTTTTTCAAGCGTTTCTTACCTAAAAACTGCCATATCTCGCGAACGGATTGACCAATCCGCAAAGTTTCTGTTGCATCTGAAAGTAGAAACTCGCCCGATTACAACGGTCTGAGTAGTTTTCCCCTAGGCCGTTCTAGTCATTCGTTTCGAGCATCAGAACTGCGTAAATTTTGAGTTTTTCAAGCGTCTCATACCTAAAAACTGTCATATCTCGCGAACGGATTGACCAATCCGCAAAGTTTCAGTTGCATCTGAAACTAGAAGCTCGCCCCATTACAACGGTCTGAGTAGTTTTCCCCTAGGCCGTTCTAGTCATTCGTTTCGAGCATCAGAACTGCGTAAATTTTGAGTTTTTCAAGCGTTTCTTACCTAAAAACTGCCATATCTCGCGAACGGATTGACCAATCCGCAAAGTTTCTGTTGCATCTGAAAGTAGAAACTCGCCCGATTACAACGGTCTGAGTAGTTTTCCCCTAGGCCGTTCTAGTTATTCGTTTCGAGCATCAGAACTGCGAAAATTTTGAGTTTTTCAAGCGTTTCTTACCTCAAAACTGCCATATCTCGCGAACGGATTGACTAATCCGCAAAATTTCTGTTGCATCTGAAAGTAGAAACTCGCCCGTTTACAACGGTCTGAGTAGTTCTCCCCTAGGCCGTTCTAGTTATTCGTTTCGAGCATCAGAACTGCTAAAATGTGGAGTTTCTCAAGCGTTTCTTACCTCCAAACTGCCATATCTCGCGAACGGATTGACCAATCCGCAAAATTTCCTGTTGCATCTGAAAGTAGAAACCCGACCGATTACAACGGTATGAGTAGTTTTCCCCTAGGCCGTTCTAGTTATTCGTTTCGAGCATCAGAACTGCGAAAATTTTGAGTTCCTCAAGCGTTTCTTACGTCAAAACTGCCATATCTCGCGAACGGATTGACCAATCCGCAAAATTTCCTGTTGCATCTGAAAGTAGAAACTCGACCGATTACAACGGTCTGAGAAGTTTTCCCCTACGCCGTTCTAGTTATTCTTTTCGAGCATCAGAACTGCGAAAATTTTGAGTTTTTCAAGCGTTTCTTACCTCCAAACTGCCATATCTCGCGAACGGATTGACCAATCCGCAAAATTTCCTGTTGCATCTGAAAGTAGAAACTCGCCCGATTACAACGGTATGAGTAGTTTTCCCCTAGGCCGTTCTAGTTATTCGTTTCGAGCATCAGAACTGCGAAAATTTTGAGTTCTTCAAGCGTTTCTTACCTCAAAACTGCCATATCTCGCGAACGGATTGACCAATCCGCAAAATTTCTGTTGCATCTGAAAGTAGAATCTCGCCCGATTACAACGGTATGAGTAGTTTTCCCCTAGGCCGTTCTAGTTATTCGTTTCGAGCATCAGAACTGCGAAAATTTTGAGTTTTTCAAGCGTTTCTTACCTCAAAACTGCCATATCTCGCGAACGGATTGACCAAACCGCAAAATTTCTGTTGCATCTGAAAGTTGAAACTCGCCCGATTACAACGGTATGAGTAGTTTTCCCCTAGGCCGTTCTAGTTATTCGTTTCGAGCATCAGAACTGCGAAAGTTTTGAGTTCCTCAAGCGTTTCTTACGTCAAAACTGCCATATCTCGCGAACGGATTGACCAATCTGCAAAATTTCTGTTGCATCTGAAAGTAGAAACTCGCCAGTTTACAACGGTATGAGTAGTTTTCCCCTAGGCCGTTCTAGTTATTCGTTTCGAGCATCAGAACTGCGAAAATTTTGAGTTTTTCAAGCGTTTCTTACCTCCAAACTGCCATATCTCGCGAACGGATTGACCAATCCGCAAAATTTCCTGTTGCATCTGAAAGTAGAAAATCGACCGATTACAACAGTATGAGTAGTTTTCCCCTAGGCCGTTCTAGTTATTCGTTTCGAGCATCAGAACGGCGAAAATTTTGAGTTCCTCAAGCGTTTCTTACGTCAAAACTGCCATATCTCGCGAACGGATTGACCAATCCGCAAAATTTCTGTTGCATCTGAAAGTAGAAACTCGCCCGATTACAACGGTCTGAGTAGTTTTCCCCTAGGCCGTTCTAGTTATTCGTTTCGAGCATCAGAACTGCGAAAATTTTGAGTTTTTCAAGCGTTTCTTACCTCAAAACTGCCATATCTCGCGAACGGATTGACCAATCCGCAAAATTTCTGTTGCATCTGAAAGTAGAAACTCGCCCGATTACAACGTTATGAGTAGTTTTTCCCTAGGCCGTTCTAGTTATTCGGTTCGAGCATCAGAACTGCGAAAATTTTGAGTTTCTCAAGCGTTTCTTACGTCAAAACTGCCATATCTCGCGAACGGATTGACCAATCCGCAAAATTTCTGTTGCATCTGAAAGTAGAAACTCGCCCGATTACAACGGTCTGAGTAGTTTTCCCCTAGGCCGTTCTAGTCATTCGTTTCGAGCATCAGAACTGCGTATATTTTGAGTTTTCAAGCGTTTCCTACCTAAAAACTGCCATATCTCGCGAACGGATTGACCAATCCGCAAAGTTTCAGTTGCATCTGAAAGTAGAAGCTCGCCCGATTACAACGGTCTGAGTAGTTTTCCCCTAGGCCGTTCTAGTTATTCGTTTCGAGCATCAGAACTGCGAAAATTTTGAGTTTTTCAAGCGTTTCTTACTTCAAAACTGCCATATCTCGCGATCGGATTGACCAATCCGCAAAATTTCAGTTGCATCTGAAAGTAGAAACTGGCCCGATTACAACGGTATGAGTAGTTTTCCCCTAGGCCGTTCTAGTTATTCGTTTCGAGCATCAGAACTGCGAAAATTTTGAGTTTTTCAAGCGTTTCTTACCTCAAAACTGCCATATCTCGCGAACGGATTGACCAATCCGCAAAATTTCTGTTGCATCTGAAAGTAGAAACTCGCCCGATTACAACGGTCTGAGTAGTTTTCCCCTAGGCCGTTCTAGTCATTCGTTTCGAGCATCAGAACTGCGTAAATTTTGAGTTTTTCAAGCGTTTCTTACCTGAAAACTGCCATATATCGCGAACGGATTGAGCAATCCGCAAAATTTCTGTTGCATCTGAAAGTAGAAACTCGCCCGATTACAACGGTCTGAGTAGTTTTCCCCTAGGCCGTTCTAGTTATTCGTTTCGAGCATCAGAACTGCGAAAATTTTGAGTTTTTCAAACGTTTCTTACCTCAAAACTGCCATATCTCGCGATCGGATTGACCAATCCGCAAAATTTCAGTTGCATCTGAAAGTAGAAACTGGCCCGATTACAACGGTATGAGTAGTTTTCCCCTAGGCCGTTCTAGTTATTCGTTTCGAGCATCAGAACTGCGAAAATTTTGAGTTTTTCAAGCGTTTCTTACCTCAAAACTGCCATATCTCGCGAACGGATTAACCAATCCGCAAAATTTCTGTTGCATCTGAAAGTAGAAACTCGCCCGATTACAACGGTCTGAGTAGTTTTCCCCTAGGCCGTTCTAGTCATTCGTTTCGAGCATCAGAACTGCGAAAATTTTGAGTTTTTCAAGCGTTTCTTACCTCAAAACTGCCATATCTCGCGAACGGATTAACCAATCCGCAAAATTTCTGTTGCATCTGAAAGTAGAAGCTCGCCCGATTACAACGGTATGAGTAGTTTTCCCCTAGGCCGTTCTAGTTATTCGTTTCGAGCATCAGAACTGCGAAAATTTTGAGTTTTTCAAGCGTTTCCTACCTAAAAACTGCCATATCTCGCGAACGGATTGACCAATCCGCAAAGTTTCAGTTGCATCTGAAAGTAGAAGCTCGCCCGATTACAACGGTCTGAGTAGTTTTCCCCTAGGCCGTTCTAGTTATTCGTTTCGAGCATCAGAACTGCGAAAATTTTGAGTTTTTCAAGCGTTTCTTACCTCAAAACTGCCATATCTCGCGATCGGATTGACCAATCCGCAAAATTTCAGTTGCATCTGAAAGTAGAAACTGGCGCGATTACAACGGTATGAGTAGTTTTCCCCTAGGCCGTTCTAGTCATTCGTTTCGAGCATCAGAACTGCGAAAATTTTGAGTTTTTCAAGCGTTTCTTACCTCAAAACTGCCATATCTCGCGAACGGATTAACCAATCCGCAAAATTTCTGTTGCATCTGAAAGTAGAAGCTCGCCCGATTACAACGGTATGAGTAGTTTTCCCCTAGGCCGTTCTAGTTATTCGTTTCGAGCATCAGAACTGCGAAAATTTTGAGTTTTTCAAGCGTTTCCTACCTAAAAACTGCCATATCTCGCGAACGGATTGACCAATCCGCAAAGTTTCAGTTGCATCTGAAAGTAGAAGCTCGCCCGATTACAACGGTCTGAGTAGTTTTCCCCTAGGCCGTTCTAGTTATTCGTTTCGAGCATCAGAACTGCGAAAATTTTGAGTTTTTCAAGCGTTTCTTACCTCAAAACTGCCATATCTCGCGATCGGATTGACCAATCCGCAAAATTTCAGTTGCATCTGAAAGTAGAAACTGGCGCGATTACAACGGTATGAGTAGTTTTCCCCTAGGCCGTTCTAGTTATTCGTTTCGAGCATCAGAACTGCGAAAATTTTGAGTTTTTCAAGCGTTTCTTACCTCAAAACTGCCATATCTCGCGAACGGATTGACCCATCCGCAAAATTTCTGTTGCATCTGAAAGTAGAAACTCGCCCGATTACAACGGCCTGAGTAGTTTTCCCCTAGGCCGTTCTAGTCATTCGTTTCGAGCATCAGAACTGCGTAAATTTTGAGTTTTTCAAGCGTTTCTTACCTGAAAACTGCCATATATCGCGAACGGATTGACCAATTCGCAAAATTTCTGTTGCATCTGAAAGTAGAAGCTTGCCCGAATACAACGGTCTGAGTAGTTTTCCCCTTGGCCGTTCTAGTTATTCGTTTCGAGCATCAGACTGCGAAAATTTTGAGTTTTTCAAGCGTTTCTTACCTCAAAACTGCCATATCTCGCGATCGGATTGACCAATCCGCAAAATTTCTGTTGCATCTGAAAGTAGAAACTCGCCCGATTACAACGGTCTGAGTAGTTTTCCCCTAGGCCGTTCTAGTTATTCGTTTCGAGCATCAGAACTGCGTAAATTTTGAGTTTTTCAAGCGTTTCTTACCTGAAAACTGCCATATCTCGCGAACGGATTGACCAATCCGCAAAGTTTCTGTTGCATCTGAAAGTAGAAACTCGCCCGATTACAACGGTCTGAGTAGTTTTCCCCTAGGCCGTTCTAGTCATTCGTTTCGAGCATCAGAACTGCGTAAGTTTTGAGTTTTTCAAGCGTTTCTTACCTAAAAACTGCCATATCTCGCGAACGGATTGACCAGTCCGCAAAGTTTCTGTTGCATCTGAAAGTAGAAACTCGCCCGATTACAACGGTCTGAGTAGTTTTCCCCTAGGCCGTTCTAGTCATTCGTTTCGAGCATCAGAACTGCGAAAATTTTGAGTTTTTCAAGCGTTTCTTACCTCAAAACTGCCATATCTCGCGAACGGATTGACCAATCCGCAAAATTTCTGTTGCATCTGAAATTAGAAACTCGCCCGATTACAACGGTCTGAGTAGTTTTCCCCTAGGCCGTTCTAGTCATTCGTTTCGAGCATCAGAACTGCGTAAATTTTGAGTTTTTCAAGCGTTTCTTACATGAAAACTGCCACATATCGCGAACGGATTGAGCAATCCGCAAAATTTCTGTTGCATCTGAAAGTAGAAACTCGCCCGATTACAACGGTCTGAGTAGTTTTCCCCTAGGCCGTTCTAGTTATTCGTTTCGAGCATCAGAACTGCGAAAATTTTGAGTTTTTCAAGCGTTTCTTACCTCAAAACTGCCATATCTCGCGATCGGATTGACCAATCCGCAAAATTTCAGTTGCATCTGAAAGTAGAAACTGGCCCGATTACAACGGTATGAGTAGTTTTCCCCTAGGCCGTTCTAGTCATTCGTTTCGAGCATCAGAACTGCGTAAATTTTGAGTTTTTCAAGCGTTTCTTACCTGAAAACTGCCATATATCGCGAACGGATTGAGCAATCCGCAAAATTTCTGTTGCATCTGAAAGTAGAAACTCGCCCGATTACAACGGTCTGAGTAGTTTTCCCCTAGGCCGTTCTAGTTGTTCGTTTCGAGCATCAGAACTGCGAAAATTTTGAGTTTTTCAAGCGTTTCTTACCTCAAAACTGCCATATCTCGCGAACGGATTGACCAATTCGCAAAATTTCAGTTGCATCTGAAAGTAAAAGCTTGCCCGAATACAACGGTCTGAGTAGTTTTCCCCTAGGCCGTTCTAGTTATTCGTTTCGAGCATCAGACTGCGTAAATTTTGAGTTTTTCAAGCGTTTCTTACCTGAAAACTGCCATATCTCGCGAACGGATTGACCAAACCGCAAAGTTTCTGTTGCATCTGAAAGTAGAAACTCGCCCGATTACAACGGTCTGAGTAGTTTTCCCCTAGGCCGTTCTAGTCATTCGTTTCGAGCATCAGAACTGCGTAAATTTTGAGTTTTTCAAGCGTCTCTTACCTCAAAACTGCCATATCTCGCGAACGGATTGACCAATCCGCAAAGTTTCTGTTGCATCTGAAAGTAGAAACTCGCCCGATTACAACGGTCGGAGTAATTTTCCCCTAGGCCGTTCTAGTCATTCGTTTCGAGCATCAGAACTGCGTAAATTTTGAGTTTTTCAAGCGTTTCTTACCTAAAAACTGCCATATCTCGCGAACGGATTGACCAATCCGCAAAGTTTCAGTTGCATCTGAAAGTAGAAGCTCGCCCGATTACAACGGTCTGAGTAGTTTTCCCCTAGGCCGTTCTAGTTATTCGTTTCGAGCATCAGAACTGCGAAAATTTTGAGTTTTTCAAGCGTTTCTTACCTCAAAACTGCCATATCTCGCGATCGGATTGACCAATCCGCAAAATTTCAGTTGCATCTGAAAGTAGAAACTGGCCCGATTACAACGGTATGAGTAGTTTTCCCCTAGGCCGTTCTAGTTATTCGTTTCGAGCATCAGAACTGCGAAAATTTTGAGTTTTTCAAGCGTTTCTTACCTCAAAACTGCCATATCTCGCGAACGGATTGACCAATCCGCAAAGTTTCAGTTGCATCTGAAAGTAGAAGCTCGCCCGATTACAACGGTCTGAGTAGTTTTCCCCTAGGCCGTTCTAGTTATTCGTTTCGAGCATCAGAACTGCGAAAATTTTGAGTTTTTCAAGCGTTTCTTACCTCAAAACTGCCATATCTCGCGAACGGATTGACCAATCCGCAAAATTTCTGTTGCATCTGAAATTAGAAACTCGCCCGATTACAACGGTCTGAGTAGTTTTCCCCTAGGCCGTTCTTGTCATTCGTTTCGAGCATCAGAACTGCGTAAATTTTGAGTTTTTCAAGCGTTTCTTACATGAAAACTGCCACATATCGCGAACGGATTGAGCAATCCGCAAAATTTCTGTTGCATCTGAAAGTAGAAACTCGCCCGATTACAACGGTCTGAGTAGTTTTCCCCTAGGCCGTTCTAGTTATTCGTTTCGAGCATCAGAACTGCGAAAATTTTGAGTTTTTCAAGCGTTTCTTACCTCAAAACTGCCATATCTCGCGATCGGATTGACCAATCCGCAAAATTTCAGTTGCATCTGAAAGTAGAAACTGGCCCGATTACAACGGTATGAGTAGTTTTCCCCTAGGCCGTTCTAGTCATTCGTTTCGAGCATCAGAACTGCGTAAATTTTGAGTTTTTCAAGCGTTTCTTACCTGAAAACTGCCATATATCGCGAACGGATTGAGCAATCCGCAAAATTTCTGATGCATCTGAAAGTAGAAACTCGTCCGATTACAACGGTCTGAGTAGTTTTCCCCTAGGCCGTTCTAGTTGTTCGTTTCGAGCATCAGAACTGCGAAAATTTTGAGTTTTTCAAGCGTTTCTTACCTCAAAACTGCCATATCTCGTGAACGGATTGACCAATTCGCAAAATTTCAGTTGCATCTGAAAGTAGAAGCTTGCCCGATTACAACGGTCTGAGTAGTTTTCCCCTAGGCCGTTCTAGTTATTCGTATCGAGCATCAGAACTGCGAAAATTTTGAGTTTTTCAAGCGTTTCTTACCTCAAAACTGCCATATCTCGCGAACGGATTGACCAATCCGCAAAATTTCTGTTGCATCTGAAATTAGAAACTCGCCCGATTACAACGGTCTGAGTAGTTTTCCCCTAGGCCGTTCTAGTCATTCGTTTCGAGCATCAGAACTGCGTAAATTTTGAGTTTTTCAAGCGTTTCTTACATGAAAACTGCCACATATCGCGAACGGATTGAGCAATCCGCAAAATTTCTGTTGCATCTGAAAGTAGAAACTCGCCCGATTACAACGGTCTGAGTAGTTTTCCCCTAGGCCGTTCTAGTTATTCGTTTCGAGCATCAGAACTGCGAAAATTTTGAGTTTTTCAAGCGTTTCTTACCTCAAAACTGCCATATCTCGCGATCGGATTGACCAATCCGCAAAATTTCAGTTGCATCTGAAAGTAGAAACTGGCCCGATTACAACGGTATGAGTAGTTTTCCCCTAGGCCGTTCTAGTCATTCGTTTCGAGCATCAGAACTGCGTAAATTTTGAGTTTTTCAAGCGTTTCTTACCTGAAAACTGCCATATATCGCGAACGGATTGAGCAATCCGCAAAATTTCTGTTGCATCTGAAAGTAGAAACTCGCCCGATTACAACGGTCTGAGTAGTTTTCCCCTAGGCCGTTCTAGTTGTTCGTTTCGAGCATCAGAACTGCGAAAATTTTGAGTTTTTCAAGCGTTTCTTACCTCAAAACTGCCATATCTCGTGAACGGATTGACCAATTCGCAAAATTTCAGTTGCATCTGAAAGTAGAAGCTTGCCCGATTACAACGGTCTGAGTAGTTTTCCCCTAGGCCGTTCTAGTTATTCGTATCGAGCATCAGAACTGCGAAAATTTTGAGTTTTTCAAGCGTTTCTTACCTCAAAACTGCCATATCTCGCGAACGGATTGACCAATCCGCAAAATTTCTGTTGCATCTGAAATTAGAAACTCGCCCGATTACAACGGTCTGAGTAGTTTTCCCCTAGGCCGTTCTAGTCATTCGTTTCGAGCATCAGAACTGCGTAAATTTTGAGTTTTTCAAGCGTTTCTTACATGAAAACTGCCACATATCGCGAACGGATTGAGCAATCCGCAAAATTTCTGTTGCATCTGAAAGTAGAAACTCGCCCGATTACAACGGTCTGAGTAGTTTTCCCCTAGGCCGTTCTAGTTATTCGTTTCGAGCATCAGAACTGCGAAAATTTTGAGTTTTTCAAGCGTTTCTTACCTCAAAACTGCCATATCTCGCGATCGGATTGACCAATCCGCAAAATTTCAGTTGCATCTGAAAGTAGAAACTGGCCCGATTACAACGGTATGAGTAGTTTTCCCCTAGGCCGTTCTAGTCATTCGTTTCGAGCATCAGAACTGCGTAAATTTTGAGTTTTTCAAGCGTTTCTTACCTGAAAACTGCCATATATCGCGAACGGATTGAGCAATCCGCAAAATTTCTGTTGCATCTGAAAGTAGAAACTCGCCCGATTACAACGGTCTGAGTAGTTTTCCCCTAGGCCGTTCTAGTTGTTCGTTTCGAGCATCAGAACTGCGAAAATTTTGAGTTTTTCAAGCGTTTCTTACCTCAAAACTGCCATATCTCGCGAACGGATTGACCAATTCGCAAAATTTCAGTTGCATCTGAAAGTAAAAGCTTGCCCGAATACAACGGTCTGAGTAGTTTTCCCCTAGGCCGTTCTAGTTATTCGTTTCGAGCATCAGACTGCGTAAATTTTGAGTTTTTCAAGCGTTTCTTACCTGAAAACTGCCATATCTCGCGAACGGATTGACCAAACCGCAAAGTTTCTGTTGCATCTGAAAGTAGAAACTCGCCCGATTACAACGGTCTGAGTAGTTTTCCCCTAGGCCGTTCTAGTCATTCGTTTCGAGCATCAGAACTGCGTAAATTTTGAGTTTTTCAAGCGTCTCTTACCTCAAAACTGCCATATCTCGCGAACGGATTGACCAATCCGCAAAGTTTCTGTTGCATCTGAAAGTAGAAACTCGCCCGATTACAACGGTCGGAGTAATTTTCCCCTAGGCCGTTCTAGTCATTCGTTTCAAGCATCAGAACTGCGTAAATTTTGAGTTTTTCAAGCGTTTCTTACCTAAAAACTGCCATATCTCGCGAACGGATTGACCAATCCGCAAAGTTTCAGTTGCATCTGAAAGTAGAAGCTCGCCCGATTACAACGGTCTGAGTAGTTTTTCCCTAGGCCGTTCTAGTTATTCGTTTCGAGCATCAGAACTGCGAAAATTTTGAGTTTTTCAAGCGTTTCTTACCTCAAAACTGCCATATCTCGCGATCGGATTGACCAATCCGCAAAATTTCAGTTGCATCTGAAAGTAGAAACTGGCCCGATTACAACGGTATGAGTAGTTTTCCCCTAGGCCGTTCTAGTTATTCGTTTCGAGCATCAGAACTGCGAAAATTTTGAGTTTTTCAAGCGTTTCTTACCTCAAAACTGCCATATCTCGCGAACGGATTGACCAATCCGCAAAGTTTCAGTTGCATCTGAAAGTAGAAGCTCGCCCGATTACAACGGTCCGAGTAGTTTTCCCCTAGGCCGTTCTAGTTATTCGTTTCGAGCATCAGAACTGCGAAAATTTTGAGTTTTTCAAGCGTTTCTTACCTCAAAACTGCCATATCTCGCGAACGGATTGACCAATCCGCAAAATTTCTGTTGCATCTGAAATTAGAAACTCGCCCGATTACAACGGTCTGAGTAGTTTTCCCCTAGGCCGTTCTAGTCATTCGTTTCGAGCATCAGAACTGCGTAAATTTTGAGTTTTTCAAGCGTTTCTTACATGAAAACTGCCACATATCGCGAACGGATTGAGCAATCCGCAAAATTTCTGTTGCATCTGAAAGTAGAAACTCGCCCGATTACAACGGTCTGAGTAGTTTTACCCTAGGCCGTTCTAGTTATTCGTTTCGAGCATCAGAACTGCGAAAATTTTGAGTTTTTCAAGCGTTTCTTACCTCAAAACTGCCATATCTCGCGATCGGATTGACCAATCCGCAAAATTTCAGTTGCATCTGAAAGTAGAAACTGGCCCGATTACAACGGTATGAGTAGTTTTCCCCTAGGCCGTTCTAGTCATTCGTTTCGAGCATCAGAACTGCGTAAATTTTGAGTTTTTCAAGCGTTTCTTACCTGAAAACTGCCATATATCGCGAACGGATTGAGCAATCCGCAAAATTTCTGATGCATCTGAAAGTAGAAACTCGCCCGATTACAACGGTCTGAGTAGTTTTCCCCTAGGCCGTTCTAGTTGTTCGTTTCGAGCATCAGAACTGCGAAAATTTTGAGTTTTTCAAGCGTTTCTTACCTCAAAACTGCCATATCTCGCGAACGGATTGACCAATTCGCAAAATTTCAGTTGCATCTGAAAGTAGAAGCTTGCCCGAATACTACGGTCTGAGTAGTTTTCCCCTAGGCCGTTCTAGTTATTCGTTTCGAGCATCAGACTGCGTAAATTTTGAGTTTTTCAAGCGTCTCTTACCTCAAAACTGCCATATCTCGCGAACGGATTGACCAATCCGC
The DNA here is from genome assembly GCF_051014685.1 of Ptiloglossa arizonensis. Taxonomy (NCBI): domain Eukaryota; kingdom Metazoa; phylum Arthropoda; class Insecta; order Hymenoptera; family Colletidae; genus Ptiloglossa; species Ptiloglossa arizonensis. Next base: position 121,936 of record NW_027479295.1, on the reverse strand, counting down.
AAAGTTTCTGTTGCATCTGAAAGTAGAAACTCGCCCGATTACAACGGTCGGAGTAGTTTTCCCCTAGGCCGTTCTAGTCATTCGTTTCGAGCATCAGAACTGCGTAAATTTTGAGTTTTTCAAGCGTTTCTTACCTAATAACTGCCATATCTCGCGAACGGATTGACCAATCCGCAAAGTTTCAGTTGCATCTGAAAGTAGAAGCTCGCCCGATTACAACGGTCTGAGTAGTTTTCCCCTAGGCCGTTCTAGTTATTCGTTTCGAGCATCAGAACTGCGAAAATTTTGAGTTTTTCAAGCGTTTCTTACCTCAAAACTGCCATATCTCGCGATCGGATTGACCAATCCGCAAAATTTCAGTTGCATCTGAAAGTAGAAACTGGCCCGATTACAACGGTATGAGTAGTTTTCCCCTAGGCCGTTCTAGTTATTCGTTTCGAGCATCAGAACTGCGAAAATTTTGAGTTTTTCAAGCGTTTCTTACCTCAAAACTGCCATATCTCGCGAACGGATTGACCAATCCGCAAAATTTCTGTTGCATCTGAAAGTAGAAACTCGCCCGATTACAACGGTCTGAGTAGTTTTCCCCTAGGCCGTTCTAGTCATTCGTTTCGAGCATCAGAACTGCGTAAATTTTGAGTTTTTCAAGCGTTTCTTACCTGAAAACTGCCATATATCGCGAACGGATTGAGCAATCCGCAAAGTTTCTGTTGCATCTGAAAGTAGAAACTAGCCCGATTACAACGGTCTGAGTAGTTTTCCCCTAGGCCGTTCTAGTCATTCGTTTCGAGCATCAGAACTGCGTAAATTTTGAGTTTTTCAAGCGTCTCTTACCTAAAAACTGTAATATCTCGCGAACGGATTGACCAATCCGCAAAGTTTCAGTTGCATCTGAAAGTAGAAGCTCGCCCGATTACAACGGTCTGAGTAGTTTTCCCCTAGGCCGTTCTAGTTATTCGTTTCGAGCATCAGAACTGCGAAAATTTTGAGTTTTTCAAGCGTTTCTTACCTCAAAACTGCCATATCTCGCGATCGGATTGACCAATCCGCAAAATTTCAGTTGCATCTGAAAGTAGAAACTGGCCCGATTACAACGGTCTGAGTAGTTTTCCCCTAGGCCGTTCTAGTCATTCGTTTCGAGCATCAGAACTGCGTAAATTTTGAGTTTTTCAAGCGTTTCTTACCTCAAAACTGCCATATCTCACGAACGGATTGACCAATCCGCAAAGTTTCAGTTGCATCTGAAAGTAGAAGCTCGCCCGATTACAACGGTCTGAGTAGTTTTCCCCTAGGCCGTTCTAGTTATTCGTTTCGAGCATCAGAACTGCGAAAATTTTGAGTTTTTCAAGCGTTTCTTACCTCAAAACTGCCATATCTCGCGATCGGATTTACCAATCCGCAAAATTTCGGTTGCATCTGAAAGTAGAAACTGGCCCGATTACAACGGTATGAGTAGTATTCCCCTAGGCCGTTCTAGTTATTCGTTTCGAGCATCAGAACTGCGAAAATTTTGAGTTTTTCAAGCGTTTCTTACCTCAAAACTGCCATATCTCGCGAACGGATTGACCAATCCGCAAAACTTCTGTTGCATCTGAAAGTAGAAACTCGCCCGATTACAACGGTCTGAGTAGTATTCCCCTAGGCCGTTCTAGTCATTCGTTTCGAGCATCATAACTGCGTAAATTTTGAGTTTTTCAAGCGTTTCTTATATGAAAACTGCCATATACCGCGAACGGATTGAGCAATCCGCAAAATTTCTGTTGCATCTGAAAGCAGAAACTCGCCCGATTACAACGGTCTGAGTAGTTTTCCCCTAGGCCGTTCTAGTTGTTCGTTTCGAGCATCAGAACTGCGAAAATTTTGAGTTTTTCAAGCGTTTCTTACCTCAAAACTGCCATATCTCGCGATCGGATTTACCGATCCGCAAAATTTCGGTTGCATCTGAAAGTAGAAACTGGCCCGATTACAACGGTATGAGTAGTTTTCCCCTAGGCCGTTCTAGTTATTCGTTTCGAGCATCAGAACTGCGAAAATTTTGAGTTTTTCAAGCGTTTCTTACCTGAAAACTGCCATATATCGCGAACGGATTGAGCAATCCGCAAAATTTCTGTTGCATCTGAAAGTAGAAACTCGCCCGATTACAACGGTCTGAGTAGTTTTCCCCTAGGCCGTTCTAGTTATTCGTTTCGAGCATCAGACTACGAAAATTTTGAGTTTTTCAAGCGTTTCTTACCTCAAAATTGCCATATCTCGCGAACGGATTGACCAATCCGCAAAGTTTCTGTTGCATCTGAAAGTAGAAACTCGCCCGATTACAACGGTCTGAGTAGTTTTCCCCTAGGCCGTTCTAGTCATTCGTTTCGAGCATCAGAACTGCGTAAATTTTGAGTTTTTCAAGCGTTTCTTACCTAAAAACTGCCATATCTCGCGAACGGATTGACCAATCCGCAAAGTTTCAGTTGCATCTGAAAGTAGAAGCTCGCCCGATTACAACGGTCTGAGTAGTTTTCCCATAGGCCGTTCTAGTTATTCGTTTCGAGCATCAGAACTGCGAAAATTTTGAGTTTTTCAAGCGTTTCTTACCTCAAAACTGCCATATCTCGCGAACGGATTGACCAATCCGCAAAGTTTCTGTTGCATCTGAAAGTAGAAACTCGCCCGATTACAACGGTCTGAGTAGTTTTCCCCTAGGCCGTTCTAGTCATTCGTTTCGAGCATCAGAACTGCGTAAATTTTGAGTTTTTCAAGCGTTTCTTACCTCAAAACTGCCATATCTCGCGAACGGATTGACCAATCCGCAAAGTTTCAGTTGCATCTGAAAGTAGAAGCTCGCCCGATTACAACGGTCTGAGTAGTTTTCCCCTAGGCCGTTCTAGTTATTCGTTTCGAGCATCAGAACTGCGAAAATTTTGAGTTTTTCAAGCGTTTCTTACCTCAAAACTGCCATATCTCGCGATCGGATTTACCAATCCGCAAAATTTCAGTTGCATCTGAAAGTAGAAACTGGCCCGATTACAACGGTATGAGTAGTTTTCCCCTAGGCCGTTCTAGTTATTCGTTTCGAGCATCAGAACTGCGAAAATTTTGAGTTTTTCAAGCGTTTTTTACCTCAAAACTGCCATATCTCGCGAACGGATTAACCAATCCGCAAAATTTCTGTTGCATCTGAAAGTAGAAACTCGCCCGATAACAACGGTCTGAGTAGTATTCCCCTAGGCCGTTCTAGTCATTCGTTTCGAGCATCATAACTGCGTAAATTTTGAGTTTTTCAAGCGTTTCTTACATGAAAACTGCCATATATCGCGAACGGATTGAGCAATCCGCAAAATTTCTGTTGCATCTGAAAGTAGAAACTCGCCCGATTACAACGGTCTGAGTAGTTTTCCCCTAGGCCGTTCTAGTTGTTCGTTTCGAGCATCAGAACTGCGAAAATTTTGAGTTTTTCAAGCGTTTCTTACCTCAAAACTGCCATATCTCGCGATCGGATTGACCAATCCGCAAAATTTCTGTTGCATCTGAAAGTAGAAACTCGCCCGATTACAACGGTCTGAGTAGTTTTCCCCTAGGCCGTTCTAGTCATTCGTTTCGAGCATCAGAACTGCGTAAATTTTGAGTTTTTCAGGCGTTTCTTACCTGAAAACTGCCATATATCGCGAACGGATTGAGCAATCCGCAAAATTTCTGTTGCATCTGAAAGTAGAAACTCGCCCGATTGCAACGGTCTGAGTAGTTTTCCCCTAGGCCGTTCTAGTTGTTCGTTTCGAGCATCAGAACTTCGAAAATTTTGAGTTTTTCAAGCGTTTCTTACCTCAAAACTGCCATATCTCGCGAACGGATTGACCAATTCGCAAAATTTCAGTTGCATCTGAATGTAGAAGCTTGCCCGAATACAACGGTCTGAGTAGTTTTCCCCTAGGCCGTTCTAGTTATTCGTTTCGAGCATCAGAACTGCGAAAACTTTGAGTTTTTCAAGCGTTTCTTACCTAAAAACTGCCATATCTCGCGAACGGATTGACCAATCCGCAAAGTTTCAGTTGCATCTGAAAGTAGAAGCTCGCCCGATTACAACGGTCTGAGTAGTTTTCCCATAGGCCGTTCTAGTTATTCGTTTCGAGCATCAGAACTGCGAAAATTTTGAGTTTTTCAAGCGTTTCTTACCTCAAAACTGCCATATCTCGCGAACGGATTGACCAATCCGCAAAGTTTCTGTTGCATCTGAAAGTAGAAACTCGCCCGATTACAACGGTCTGAGTAGTTTTCCCCTAGGCCGTTCTAGTCATTCGTTTCGAGCATCAGAACTGCGTAAATTTTGAGTTTTTCAAGCGTTTCTTACCTCAAAACTGCCATATCTCGCGAACGGATTGACCAATCCGCAAAGTTTCAGTTGCATCTGAAAGTAGAAGCTCGCCCGATTACAACGGTCTGAGTAGTTTTCCCCTAGGCCGTTCTAGTTATTCGTTTCGAGCATCAGAACTGCGAAAATTTTGAGTTTTTCAAGCGTTTCTTACCTCAAAACTGCCATATCTCGCGATCGGATTTACCAATCCGCAAAATTTCAGTTGCATCTGAAAGTAGAAACTGGCCCGATTACAACGGTATGAGTAGTTTTCCCCTAGGCCGTTCTAGTTATTCGTTTCGAGCATCAGAACTGCGAAAATTTTGAGTTTTTCAAGCGTTTTTTACCTCAAAACTGCCATATCTCGCGAACGGATTGACCAATCCGCAAAATTTCTGTTGCATCTGAAAGTAGAAACTCGCCCGATTACAACGGTCTGAGTAGTATTCCCCTAGGCCGTTCTAGTCATTCGTTTCGAGCATCATAACTGCGTAAATTTTGAGTTTTTCAAGCGTTTCTTACATGAAAACTGCCATATATCGCGAACGGATTGAGCAATCCGCAAAATTTCTGTTGCATCTGAAAGTAGAAACTCGCCCGATTACAACGGTCTGAGTAGTTTTCCCCTAGGCCGTTCTAGTTGTTCGTTTCGAGCATCAGAACTGCGAAAATTTTGAGTTTTTCAAGCGTTTCTTACCTCAAAACTGCCATATCTCGCGATCGGATTGACCAATCCGCAAAATTTCTGTTGCATCTGAAAGTAGAAACTCGCCCGATTACAACGGTCTGAGTAGTTTTCCCCTAGGCCGTTCTAGTCATTCGTTTCGAGCATCAGAACTGCGTAAATTTTGAGTTTTTCAGGCGTTTCTTACCTGAAAACTGCCATATATCGCGAACGGATTGAGCAATCCGCAAAATTTCTGTTGCATCTGAAAGTAGAAACTCGCCCGATTGCAACGGTCTGAGTAGTTTTCCCCTAGGCCGTTCTAGTTGTTCGTTTCGAGCATCAGAACTTCGAAAATTTTGAGTTTTTCAAGCGTTTCTTACCTCAAAACTGCCATATCTCGCGAACGGATTGACCAATTCGCAAAATTTCAGTTGCATCTGAAAGTAGAAGCTTGCCCGAATACAACGGTCTGAGTAGTTTTCCCCTAGGCCGTTCTAGTTATTCGTTTCGAGCATCAGAACTGCGAAAACTTTGAGTTTTTCAAGCGTTTCTTACCTCAAAACTGCCATATCTCGCGAACGGATTGAGCAATCCGCAAAATTTCTGTTGCATCTGAAAGTAGAAACTCGCCCGATTACAACGGTCTGAGTAGTTTTCCCCTAGGCCGTTCTAGTTATTCGTTTCTAGCATCAGAACTGCGAAAATTTTGAGTTTTTCAAGCGTTTCTTACCTCAAAACTGCCATATCTCGCGATCGGATTGACCAATCCGCAAAATTTCAGTTGCATCTGAAAGTAGAAACTGGCCCGATTACAACGGTATGAGTAGTTTTCCCCTAGGCCGTTCTAGTTATTCGTTTCGAGCATCAGAACTGCGAAAATTTTGAGTTTTTCAAGCGTTTCTTACCTCAAAACTGCCATATCTCGCGATCGGATTTACCAATCCGCAAAATTTCGGTTGCATCTGAAAGTAGAAACTGGCCCGATTACAACGGTATGAGTAGTTTTCCCCTAGGCCGTTCTAGTTATTCGTTTCGAGCATCAGAACTGCGAAAATTTTGAGTTTTTCAAGCGTTTCTTACCTCAAAACTGCCATATCTCGCGAACGGATTGACCAATCCGCAAAACTTCTGTTGCATCTGAAAGTAGAAACTCGCCCGATTACAACGGTCTGAGTAGTATTCCCCTAGGCCGTTCTAGTCATTCGTTTCGAGAATCATAACTGCGTAAATTTTGAGTTTTTCAAGCGTTTCTTATATGAAAACTGCCATATACAGCGAACGGATTGAGCAATCCGCAAAATTTCAGTTGCATCTGAAAGTAGAAACTCGCCCGATTACAACGGTCTGAGTAGTTTTCCCCTAGGCCGTTCTAGTTGTTCGTTTCGAGCATCAGAACTGCGAAAATTTTGAGTTTTTCAAGCGTTTCTTACCTCAAAACTGCCATATCTCGCGATCGGATTGACCAATCCGCAAAATTTCTGTTGCATCTGAAAGTAGAAACTGGCCCGATTACAACGGTCTGAGTAGTTTTCCCCTAGGCCGTTCTAGTCATTCGTTTCGAGCATCAGAACTGCGTAAATTTTGAGTTTTTCAAGCGTTTCTTACCTGAAAACTGCCATATATCGCGAACGGATTGAGCAATCCGCAAAATTTCTGTTGCATCTGAAAGTAGAAACTCGCCCGATTACAACGGTCTGAGTAGTTTTCCCCTAGGCCGTTCTAGTCATTCGTTTCGAGCATCAGAACTGCGTAAATTTTGAGTTTTTCAAGCGTTTCTTACCTGAAAACTGCCATATATCGCGAACGGATTGAGCAATCCGCAAAATTTCTGTTGCGTCTGAAAGTAGAAACTCGCCCGATTACAACGGTCTGAGTAGTTTTCCCCTAGGCCGTTCTAGTTATTCGTTTCGAGCATCAGAACTGCGAAAATTTTGAGTTTTTCAAGCGTTTCTTACCTCAAAACTGCCATATCTCGCGATCGGATTGACCAATCCGCAAAATTTCAGTTGCATCTGAAAGTAGAAACTGGCCCGATTACAACGGTATGAGTAGTTTTCCCCTAGGCCGTTCTAGTTATTCGTTTCGAGCATCAGAACTGCGAAAATTTTGAGTTTTTCAAGCGTTTCTTACCTCAGAACTGCCATATCTCGCGAACGGATTGACCAATCCGCAAAATTTCTCTTGCATCTGAAAGTAGAAACTCGCCCGATTACAACGGTCTGAGTAGTTTTCCCCTAGGCCGTTCTAGTCATTCGCTTCGAGCATCAGAACTGCGTAAATTTTGAGTTTTTCAAGCGTTTCTTACCTGAAAACTGCCATATATCGCGAACGGATTGACCAATTCGCAAAATTTCTGTTGCATCTGAAAGTAGAAGCTTGCCCGAATACAACGGTCTGAGTAGTTTTCCCCTCGGCCGTTCTAGATATTCGTTTCGAGCATCAGACTGCGAAAATTTTGAGTTTTTCAAGCGTTTCTTACCTCAAAACTGCCATATCTCGCGATCGGATTGACCAATCCGCAAAATTTCTGTTGCATCTGAAAGTAGAAACTCGCCCGATTACAACGGTCTGAGTAGTTTTCCCCTAGGCCGTTCTAGTCCTTCGTTTCGAGCATCAGAACTGCGTAAATTTTGAGTTTTTCAAGCGTTTCTTACCTCAAAACTGCCATATCTCGCGAACCGATTGGCCAATCCGCAAAGTTTCAGTAGCATCTGAAAGTAGAAGCTCGCCCGATTACAACGGTCTGAGTAGTTTTCCCCTAGGCCGTTCTAGTTATTCGTTTCGAGTATCAGAACTGCGAAAATTTTGAGTTCTTCAAGCGTTTCTTACCTCAAAACTGCCATATCTCGCGATCGGATTTACCAATCCGCAAAATTTCGGTTGGATCTGAAAGTAGAAACTGGCCCGATTACAACGGTATGAGTAGTATTCCCCTAGGCCGTTCTAGTTATTCGTTTCGAGCATCAGAACTGCGAAAATTTTGAGTTTTTCAAGCGTTTCTTACCTCAAAACTGCCATATCTCGCGAACGGATTGACCAATTCGCAAAACTTCTGTTGCATCTGAAAGTAGAAACTCGCCCGATTACAACGGTCTGAGTAGTATTCCCCTAGGCCGTTCTAGTCATTCGTTTCGAGCATCATAACTGCGTAAATTTTGAGTTTTTCAAGCGTTTCTTATATGAAAACTGCCATATACCGCGAACGGATTGAGCAATCCGCAAAATTTCTGTTGCATCTGAAAGTAGAAACTCGCCCGATTACAACGGTCTGAGTAGTTTTCCCCTAGGCCGTTCTAGTTGTTCGTTTCGAGCATCAGAACAGCGAAAATTTTGAGTTTTTCAAGCGTTTCTTACCTCAAAACTGCCATATCTCGCGATCGGATTGACCAATCCGCAAAATTTCTGTTGCATCTGAAAGTAGAAACTGGCCCGATTACAACGGTATGAGTAGTTTTCCCCTAGGCCGTTCTAGTTATTCGTTTCGAGCATCAGAACTGCGAAAATTTTGAGTTTTTCAAGCGTTTCTTACCTCAAAACTGCCATATCTCGCGATCGGATTTACCAATCCGCAAAATTTCGGTTGCATCTGAAAGTAGAAACTGGCCCGATTACAACGGTTTGAGTAGTTTTCCCCTAGGCCGTTCTAGTTATTCGTTTCGAGCATCAGAACTGCGAAAATTTTGAGTTTTTCAAGCGTTTCTTACCTCAAAACTGCCATATCTCGCGAACGGATTGACCAATCCGCAAAACTTCTGTTGCATCTGAAAGTAGAAACTCGCCCGATTACAACGGTCTGAGTAGTATTCCCCTAGGCCGTTCTAGTCATTCGTTTCGAGCATCATAACTGCGTAAATTTTGAGTTTTTCAAGCGTTTCTTATATGAAAACTGCCATATACAGCGAACGGATTGAGCAATCCGCAAAATTTCTGTTGCATCTGAAAGTAGAAACTCGCCCGATTACAACGGTCTGAGTAGTTTTCCCCTAGGCCGTTCTAGTTGTTCGTTTCGAGCATCAGAACAGCGAAAATTTTGAGTTTTTCAAGCGTTTCTTACCTCAAAACTGCCATATCTCGCGATCGGATTGACCAATCCGCAAAATTTCTGTTGCATCTGAAAGTAGAAACTGGCCCGATTACAACGGTATGAGTAGTTTTCCCCTAGGCCGTTCTAGTTATTCGTTTCGAGCATCAGAACTGCGAAAATTTTGAGTTTTTCAAGCGTTTCTTACCTCAAAACTGCCATATCTCGCGATCGGATTTACCAATCCGCAAAATTTCGGTTGCATCTGAAAGTAGAAACTGGCCCGATTACAACGGTATGAGTAGTTTTCCCCTAGGCCGTTCTAGTTATTCGTTTCGAGCATCAGAACTGCGAAAATTTTGAGTTTTTCAAGCGTTTCTTACCTCAAAACTGCCATATCTCGCGAACGGATTGACCAATCCGCAAAACTTCTGTTGCATCTGAAAGTAGAAACTCGCCCGATTACAACGGTCTGAGTAGTATTCCCCTAGGCCGTTCTAGTCATTCGTTTCGAGCATCATAACTGCGTAAATTTTGAGTTTTTCAAGCGTTTCTTATATGAAAACTGCCATATACAGCGAACGGATTGAGCAATCCGCAAAATTTCTGTTGCATCTGAAAGTAGAAACTCGCCCGATTACAACGGTCTGAGTAGTTTTCCCCTAGGCCGTTCTAGTTGTTCGTTTCGAGCATCAGAACTGCGAAAATTTTGAGTTTTTCAAGCGTTTCTTACATCAAAACTGCCATATCTCGCGATCGGATTGACCAATCAGCAAAATTTCTGTTGCATCTGAAAGTAGAAACTGGCCCGATTACAACGGTATGAGTAGTTTTCCCCTAGGCCGTTCTAGTTATTCGTTTCGAGCATCAGAACTGCGAAAATTTTGAGTTTTTCAAGCGTTTCTTACCTCAAAACTGCCATATCTCGCGAACGGATTGACCAATCCGCAAAATTTCTGTTGCATCTGAAAGTAGAAACTCGCCCGATTACAACGGTCTGAGTAGTTTTCCCCTAGGCCGTTCTAGTCATTCGTTTCGAGCATCAGAACTGCGTAAATTTTGAGTTTTTCAAGCGTTTCTTACCTGAAAACTGCCATATATCGCGAACGGATTGAGCAATCCGCAAAATTTCTGTTGCATCTGAAAGTAGAAACTCGCCCGATTACAACGGTCTGAGTAGTATTCCCCTAGGCCGTTCTAGTCATTCGTTTCGAGCATCAGAACTGCGTAAATTTTGAGTTTTTCAAGCGTTTCTTACCTGAAAACTGCCATATATCGCGAACGGATTGAGCAATCCGCAAAATTTCTGTTGCGTCTGAAAGTAGAAACTCGCCCGATTACAACGGTCTGAGTAGTTTTCCCCTAGGCCGTTCTAGTTATTCGTTTCGAGCATCAGAACTGCGAAAATTTTGAGTTTTTCAAACGTTTCTTACCTCAAAACTGCCATATCTCGCGATCGGATTGACCAATCCGCAAAATTTCAGTTGCATCTGAAAGTAGAAACTGGCCCGATTACAACGGTATGAGTAGTTTTCCCCTAGGCCGTTCTAGTTATTCGTTTCGAGCATCAGAACTGCGAAAATTTTGAGTTTTTCAAGCGTTTCTTACCTCAGAACTGCCATATCTCGCGAACGGATTGACCAATCCGCAAAATTTCTATTGCATCTGAAAGTAGAAACTCGCCCGATTACAACGGTCTGAGTAGTTTTCCCCTAGGCCGTTCTAGTCATTCGTTTCGAGCATCAGAACTGCGTAAATTTTGAGTTTTTCAAGCGTTTCTTACCTGAAAACTGCCATATATCGCGAACGGATTGACCAATTCGCAAAATTTCTGTTGCATCTGAAAGTAGAAGCTTGCCCGAATACAACGGCCTGCGTAGTTTTTCCCTCGGCCGTTCTAGATATTCGTTTCGAGCATCAGACTGCGAAAATTTTGAGTTTTTCAAGCGTTTCTTACCTCAAAACTGCCATATCTCGCAATCGGATTGACCAATCCGCAAAATTTCTGTTGCATCTGAAAGTAGAAACTCGCCCGATTACAACGGTCTGAGTAGTTTTCCCCTAGGCCGTTCTAGTCATTCGTTTCGAGCATCAGAACTGCGTAAATTTTGAGTTTTTCAAGCGTTTCTTACATCAAAACTGCCATATCTCGCGAACGGATTGACCAATCCGCAAAGTTTCAGTTGCATCTGAAAGTAGAAGCTCGCCCGATTACAACGGTCTGAGTAGTTTTCCCCTAGGCCGTTCTAGTTATTCGTTTCGAGCATCAGAACTGCGAAAATTTTGAGTTTTTCAAGCGTTTCTTACCTCAAAACTGCCATATCTCGCAATCGGATTGACCAATCCGCAAAATTTCAGTTGCATCTGAAAGTAGAAACTGGCCCGATTACAACGGTATGAGTAGTTTTCCCCTAGGCCGTTCTAGTTATTCGTTTCGAGCATCAGAACTGCGAAAATTTTGAGTTTTTCAAGCGTTTCTTACCTCAGAACTGCCATATCTCGCGAACGGATTGACCAATCCGCAAAATTTCTATTGCATCTGAAAGTAGAAACTCGCCCGATTACAACGGTCTGAGTAGTTTTCCCCTAGGCCGTTCTAGTCATTCGTTTCGAGCATCAGAACTGCGTAAATTTTGAGTTTTTCAAGCGTTTCTTACCTGAAAACTGCCATATATCGCGAACGGATTGACCAATTCGCAAAATTTCTGTTGCATCTGAAAGTAGAAGCTTGCCCGAATACAACGGTCTGAGTAGTTTTCCCCTCGGCCGTTCTAGATATTCGTTTCGAGCATCAGACTGCGAAAATTTTGAGTTTTTCAAGCGTTTCTTTCCTCAAAACTGCCATATCTCGCGATCGGATTGACCAATCCGCAAAATTTCTGTTGCATCTGAAAGTAGAAACTCGCCCGATTACAACGGTCTGAGTAGTTTTCCCCTAGGCCGTTCTAGTCATTCGTTTCGAGCATCAGAACTGCGTAAATTTTGAGTTTTTCAAGCGTTTCTTACCTCAAAACTGCCATATCTCGCGAACGGATTGACCAATCCGCAAAGTTTCAGTTGCATCTGAAAGTAGAAGCTCGCCCGATTACAACGGTCTGAGTAGTTTTCCCCTAGGCCGTTCTAGTTATTCGTTTCGAGCATCAGAACTGCGAAAATTTTGAGTTTTTCAAGCGTTTCTTACCTCAAAACTGCCATATCTCGCGATCGGATTTACCAATCCGCAAAATTTCGGTTGCATCTGAAAGTAGAAACTGGCCCGATTACAACGGTATGAGTAGTATTCCCCTAGGCCGTTCTAGTTATTCGTTTCGAGCATCAGAACTGCGAAAATTTTGAGTTTTTCAAGCGTTTCTTACCTCAAAACTGCCATATCTCGCGAACGGATTGACCAATCCGCAAAACTTCTGTTGCATCTGAAAGTAGAAACTCGCCCGATTACAACGGTCTGAGTAGTATTCCCCTAGGCCGTTCTAGTCATTCGTTTCGAGCATCATAACTGCGTAAATTTTGAGTTTTTCAAGCGTTTCTTATATGAAAACTGCCATATACCGCGAACGGATTGAGCAATCCGCAAAATTTCTGTTGCATCTGAAAGTAGAAACTCGCCCGATTACAACGGTCTGAGTAGTTTTCCCCTAGGCCGTTTTAGTTGTTCGTTTCGAGCATCAGAACTGCGAAAATTTTGAGTTTTTCAAGCGTTTCTTACCTCAAAACTGCCATATCTCGCGATCGGATTGACCAATCCGCAAAATTTCTGTTGCATCTGAAAGTAGAAACTGGCCCGATTACAACGGTATGAGTAGTTTTCCCCTAGGCCGTTCTAGTTATTCGTTTCGAGCATCAGAACTGCGAAAATTTTGAGTTTTTCAAGCGTTTCTTACCTCAAAACTGCCAATTCTCGCGATCGGATTTACCAATCCGCAAAATTTCGGTTGCATCTGAAAGTAGAAACTGGCCCGATTACAACGGTATGAGTAGTTTTCCCCTAGGCCGTTCTAGTTATTCGTTACGAGCATCAGAACTGCGAAAATTTTGAGTTTTTCAAGCGTTTCTTACCTCAAAACTGCCATATCTCGCGAACGGATTGACCAATCCGCAAAACTTCTGTTGCATCTGAAAGTAGAAACTCGCCCGATTACAACGGTCTGAGTAGTATTCCCCTAGGCCGTTCTAGTCATTCGTTTCGAGCATCAGAACTGCGTAAATTTTGAGTTTTTCAAGCGTTTCTTACCTGAAAACTGCCATATATCGCGAACGGATTGAGCAATCCGCAAAATTTCTGTTGCGTCTGAAAGTAGAAACTCGCCCGATTACAACGGTCTGAGTAGTTTTCCCCTAGGCCGTTCTAGTTATTCGTTTCGAGCATCAGAACTGCGAAAATTTTGAGTTTTTCAAGCGTTTCTTACCTCAAAACTGCCATATCTCGCGATCGGATTGACCAATCCGCAAAATTTCAGTTGCATCTGAAAGTAGAAACTGGCCCCATTACAACGGTATGAGTAGTTTTCCCCTAGGCCGTTCTAGTTATTCGTTTCGAGCATCAGAACTGCGAAAATTTTGAGTTTTTCAAGCGTTTCTTACCTCAGAACTGCCATATCTCGCGAACGGATTGACCAATCCGCAAAATTTCTATTGCATCTGAAAGTAGAAACTCGCCCGATTACAACGGTCTGAGTAGTTTTCCCCTAGGCCGTTCTAGTCATTCGTTTCGAGCATCAGAACTGCGTAAATTTTGAGTTTTTCAAGCGTTTCTTACCTGAAAACTGCCATATATCGCGAACGGATTGACCAATTCGCAAAATTTCTGTTGCATCTGAAAGTAGAAGCTTGCCCGAATACAACGGTCTGAGTAGTTTTCCCCTCGGCCATTCTAGATATTCGTTTCGAGCATCAGACTGCGAAAATTTTGAGTTTTTCAAGCGTTTCTTACCTCAAAACTGCCATATCTCGCGATCGGATTGACCAATCCGCAAAATTTCTGTTGCATCTGAAAGTAGAAACTCGCCCGATTACAACGGTCTGAGTAGTTTTCCCCTAGGCCGTTCTAGTCATTCGTTTCGAGCATCAGAACTGCGTAAATTTTGAGTTTTTCAAGCGTTTCTTACCTCAAAACTGCCATATCTCGCGAACGGATTGACCAATCCGCAAAGTTTCAGTTGCATCTGAAAGTAGAAGCTCGCCCGATTACAACGGTCTGAGTAGTTTTCCCCTAGGCCGTTCTAGTTATTCGTTTCGAGCATCAGAACTGCGAAAATTTTGAGTTTTTCAAGCGTTTCTTACCTCAAAACTGCCATATCTCGCGATCGGATTTACCAATCCGCAAAATTTCGGGTGCATCTGAAAGTAGAAACTGGCCCGATTACAACGGTATGAGTAGTATTCCCCTAGGCCGTTCTAGTTATTCGTTTCGAGCATCAGAACTGCGAAAATTTTGAGTTTTTCAAGCGTTTCTTACCTCAAAACTGCCATATCTCGCGAACGGATTGACCAATCCGCAAAACTTCTGTTGCATCTGAAAGTAGAAACTCGCCCGATTACAACGGTCTGAGTAGTATTCCCCTAGGCCGTTCTAGTCATTCGTTTCGAGCATCATAACTGCGTAAATTTTGAGTTTTTCAAGCGTTTCTTATATGAAAACTGCCATATACCGCGAACGGATTGAGCAATCCGCAAAATTTCTGTTGCATCTGAAAGTAGAAACTCGCCCGATTACAACGGTCTGAGTAGTTTTCCCCTAGGCCGTTCTAGTTGTTCGTTTCGAGCATCAGAACTGCGAAAATTTTGAGTTTTTCAAGCGTTTCTTACCTCAAAACTGCCATATCTCGCGATCGGATTGACCAATCCGCAAAATTTCTGTTGCATCTGAAAGTAGAAGCTCGCCCGATTACAACGGTCTGAGTAGTTTTCCCCTAGGCCGTTCTAGTCATTCGTTTCGAGCATCATAACTGCGTAAATTTTGAGTTTTTCAAGCGTTTCTTATATGAAAACTGCCATATACAGCGAACGGATTGAGCAATCCGCAAAATTTCTGTTGCATCTGAAAGTAGAAACTCGCCCGATTACAACGGTCTGAGAAGTTTTCCCCTAGGCCGTTCTAGTTGTTCGTTTCGAGCATCAGAACTGCGAAAATTTTGAGTTTTTCAAGCGTTTCTTACCTCAAAACTGCCATATCTCGCGATCGGATTGACCAATCCGCAAAATTTCTGTTGCATCTGAAAGTAGAAACTGGCCCGATTACAACGGTATGAGTAGTTTTCCCCTAGGCCGTTCTAGTTATTCGTTTCGAGCATCAGAACTGCGAAAATTTTGAGTTTTTCAAGCGTTTCTTACCTCAAAACTGCCATATCTCGCGAACGGATTGACCAATCCGCAAAATTTCTGTTGCATCTGAAAGTAGAAACTCGCCCGATTACAACGGTCTGAGTAGTTTTCCCCTAGGCCGTTCTAGTCATTCGTTTCGAGCATCAGAACTGCGTAAATTTTGAGTTTTTCAAGCGTTTCTTACCTCAAAACTGCCATATATCGCGAACGGATTGAGCAATCCGCAAAATTTCTGTTGCATCTGAAAGTAGAAACTCGCCCGATTACAACGGTCTGAGTAGTTTTCCCCTAGGCCGTTCTAGTCATTCGTTTCGAGCATCAGAACTGCGTAAATTTTGAGTTTTTCAAGCGTTTCTTACCTGAAAACTGCCATATATCGCGAACGGATTGAGCAATCCGCAAAATTTCTGTTGCGTCTGAAAGTAGAAACTCGCCCGATTACAACGGTCTGAGTAGTTTTCCCCTAGGCCGTTCTAGTTATTCGTTTCGAGCATCAGAACTGCGAAAATTTTGAGTTTTTCAAGCGTTTCTTACCTCAAAACTGCCATATCTCGCGAACGGATTGACCAATCCGCAAAACTTCTGTTGCATCTGAAAGTAGAAACTCGCCCGATTACAACGGTCTGAGTAGTATTCCCCTAGGCCGTTCTAGTCATTCGTTTCGAGCATCATAACTGCGTAAATTTTGAGTTTTTCAAGCGTTTCTTATATGAAAACTGCCATATACAGCGAACGGATTGAGCAATCCGCAAAATTTCTGTTGCATCTGAAAGTAGAAACTCGCCCGATTACAACGGTCTGAGTAGTTTTCCCCTAGGCCGTTCTAGTTGTTCGTTTCGAGCATCAGAACTGCGAAAATTTTGAGTTTTTCAAGCGTTTCTTACCTCAAAACTGCCATATCTCGCGATCGGATTGACCAATCCGCAAAATTTCTGTTGCATCTGAAAGTAGAAACTGGACCGATTACAACGGTATGAGTAGTTTTCCCCTAGGCCGTTCTAGTTATTCGTTTCGAGCATCAGAACTGCGAAAATTTTGAGTTTTTCAAGCGTTTCTTACCTCAAAACTGCCATATCTCGCGAACGGATTGACCAATCCGCAAAATTTCTGTTGCATCTGAAAGTAGAAACTCGCCCGATTACAACGGTCTGAGTAGTTTTACCCTAGGCCGTTCTAGTCATTCGTTTCGAGCATCAGAACTGCGTAAATTTTGAGTTTTTCAAGCGTTTCTTACCTCAAAACTGCCATATATCGCGGACGGATTGACCAATTCGCAAAATTTCTGTTGCATCTGAAAGTAGAAGCTTGCCCGAATACAACGGTCTGAGTAGTTTTCCCCTCGGCCGTTCTAGATATTCGTTTCGAGCATCAGACTGCGAAAATTTTGAGTTTTTCAAGCGTTTCTTACCTCAAAACTGCCATATCTCGCAATCGGATTGACCAATCCGCAAAATTTCTGTTGCATCTGAAAGTAGAAACTCGCCCGATTACAACGGTCTGAGTAGTTTTCCCCTAGGCCGTTCTAGTCATTCGTTTCGAGCATCAGAACTGCGTAAATTTTGAGTTTTTCAAGCGTTTCTTACCTCAAAACTGCCATATCTCGCGAACGGATTGACCAATCCGCAAAATTTCTGTTGCATCTGAAAGTAGAAACTCGCCCGATTACAACGGTCTGAGTAGTTTTCCCCTAGGCCGTTCTAGTTGTTCGTTTCGAGCATCAGAACTGCGAAAATTTTGAGTTTTTCAAGCGTTTCTTACCTCAAAACTGCCATATCTCGCGAACGGATTGACCAATCCGCAAAACTTCTGTTGCATCTGAAAGTAGAAACTCGCCCGATTACAACGGTCTGAGTAGTATTCCCCTAGGCCGTTCTAGTCATTCGTTTCGAGCATCATAACTGCGTAAATTTTGAGTTTTTCAAGCGTTTCTTATATGAAAACTGCCATATACGGCGAACGGATTGAGCAATCCGCAAAATTTCTGTTGCATCTGAAAGTAGAAACTCGCCCGATTACAACGGTCTGAGTAGTTTTCCCCTGGGCCGTTCTAGTTGTTCGTTTCGAGCATCAGAACTGCGAAAATTTTGAGTTTTTCAAGCGTTTCTTACCTCAAAACTGCCATATCTCGCGATCGGACTGACCAATCCGCAAAATTTCTGTTGCATCTGAAAGTAGAAACTGGCCCGATTACAACGGTATGAGTAGTTTTCCCCTAGGCCGTTCTAGTTATTCGTTTCGAGCATGAGAACTTCGAAAATTTTGAGTTTTTCAAGCGTTTCTTACCTCAAAACTGCCATATCTCGCGAACGGATTGACCAATCCGCAAAATTTCTGTTGCATCTGAAAGTAGAAACTCGCCCGATTACAACGGTCTGAGTAGTTTTCCCCTAGGCCGTTCTAGTCATTCGTTTCGAGCATCAGAACTGCGTAAATTTTGAGTTTTTCAAGCGTTTCTTACCTGAAAACTGCCATATATCGCGAACGGATTGAGCAATCCGCAAAATTTCTGTTGCATCTGAAAGTAGAAACTCGCCCGATTACAACGGTCTGAGTAGTTTTCCCCTAGGCCGTTCTAGTCATTCGTTTCGAGCATCAGAACTGCGTAAATTTTGAGTTTTTCAAGCGTTTCTTACCTGAAAACTGCCATATATCGCGAACGGATTGAGCAATCCGCAAAATTTCTGTTGCGTCTGAAAGTAGAAACTCGCCCGATTACAACGGTCTGAGTAGTTTTCCCCTAGGCCGTTCTAGTTATTCGTTTCGAGCATCAGAACTGCGAAAATTTTGAGTTTTTCAAGCGTTTCTTACCTCAAAACTGCCATATCTCGCGATCGGATTGACCAATCCGCAAAATTTCAGTTGCATCTGAAAGTAGAAACTGGCCCGATTACAACGGTATGAGTAGTTTTCCCCTAGGCCGTTCTAGTTATTCGTTTCGAGCATCAGAACTGCGAAAATTTTGAGTTTTTCAAGCGTTTCTTACCTCAGAACTGCCATATCTCGCGAACGGATTGACCAATCCGCAAAATTTCTATTGCATCTGAAAGTAGAAACTCGCCCGATTACAACGGTCTGAGTAGTTTTCCCCTAGGCCGTTCTAGTCATTCGTTTCGAGCATCAGAACTGCGTAAATTTTGAGTTTTTCAAGCGTTTCTTACCTGAAAACTGCCATATATCGCGAACGGATTGACCAATTCGCAAAATTTCTGTTGCATCTGAAAGTAGATACTCGCCCGATTACAACGGTCTGAGTAGTTTTCCCCTAGGCCGTTCTAGTCATTCGTTTCGAGCATCAGAACTGCGTAAATTTTGAGTTTTTCAAGCGTTTCTTACCTCAAAACTGCCATATCTCGCGAACGGATTGACCAATCCGCAAAGTTTCAGTTGCATCTGAAAGTAGAAGCTCGCCCGATTACAACGGTCTGAGTAGTTTTCCCCTAGGCCGTTCTAGTTATTCGTTTCGAGCATCAGAACTGCGAAAATCTTGAGTTTTTCAAGCGTTTCTTACCTCAAAACTGCCATATCTCGCGATCGGATTTACCAATCCGCAAAATTTCGGTTGCATCTGAAAGTAGAAACTGGCCCGATTACAACGGTATGAGTAGTATTCCCCTAGGCCGTTCTAGTTATTCGTTTAGAGCATCAGAACTGCGAAAATTTTGAGTTTTTCAAGCGTTTCTTACCTCAAAACTGCCATATCTCGCGAACGGATTGACCAATCCGCAAAACTTCTGTTGCATCTGAAAGTAGAAACTCGCCCGATTACAACGGTATGAGTAGTATTCCCCTAGGCCGTTCTAGTTATTCGTTTCGAGCATCAGAACGGCGAAAATTTTGAGTTTTTCAAGCGTTTCTTACCTCAAAACTGCCATATCTCGCGAACGGATTGACCAATCCGCAAAACTTCTGTTGCATCTGAAAGTAGAAACTCGCCCGATTACAACGGTCTGAGTAGTATTCCCCTAGGCCGTTCTAGTCATTCGTTTCGAGCATCATAACTGCGTAAATTTTGAGTTTTTCAAGCGTTTCTTATATGAAAACTGCCATATACCGCGAACGGATTGAGCAATCCGCAAAATTTCTGTTGCATCTGAAAGTAGAAACTCGCCCGATTACAACGGTCTGAGTAGTTTTCCCCTAGGCCGTTCTAGTTGTTCGTTTCGAGCATCAGAACTGCGAAAATTTTGAGTTTTTCAAGCGTTTCTTACCTCAAAACTGCCATATCTCGCGATCGGATTGACCAATCCGCAAAATTTCTGTTGCATCTGAAAGTAGAAACTGGCCCGATTACAACGGTATGAGTAGTTTTCCCCTAGGCCGTTCTAGTTATTCGTTTCGAGCATCAGAACTGCGAAAATTTTGAGTTTTTCAAGCGTTTCTTACCTCAAAACTGCCATATCTCGCGATCGGATTTACCAATCCGCAAAATTTCGGTTGCATCTGAAAGTAGAAACTGGCCCGATTACAACGGTATGAGTAGTTTTCCCCTAGGCCGTTCTAGTTATTCGTTTCGAGCATCAGAACTGCGAAAATTTTGAGTTTTTCAAGCGTTTCTTACCTCAAAACTGCCATATCTCGCGAACGGATTGACCAATCCGCAAAACTTCTGTTGCATCTGAAAGTAGAAACTCGCCCGATTACAACGGTCTGAGTAGTATTCCCCTAGGCCGTTCTAGTCATTCGTTTCGAGCATCATAACTGCGTAAATTTTGAGTTTTTCAAGCGTTTCTTATATGAAAACTGCCATATACGGCGAACGGATTGAGCAATCCGCAAAATTTCTGTTGCATCTGAAAGTAGAAACTCGCCCGATTACAACGGTCTGAGTAGTTTTCCCCTAGGCCGTTCTAGTTGTTCGTTTCGAGCATCAGAACTGCGAAAATTTTGAGTTTTTCAAGCGTTTCTTACCTCAAAACTGCCATATCTCGCGATCGGACTGACCAATCCGCAAAATTTCTGTTGCATCTGAAAGTAGAAACTGGCCCGATTACAACGGTATGAGTAGTTTTCCCCTAGGCCGTTCTAGTTATTCGTTTCCAGCATCAGAACTGCGAAAATTTTGAGTTTTTCAAGCGTTTCTTACCTCAAAACTGCCATATCTCGCGAACGGATTGACCAATCCGCAAAATTTCTGTTGCATCTGAAAGTAGAAACTCGCCCGATTACAACGGTCTGAGTAGTTTTCCCCTAGGCCGTTCTAGTCATTCGTTTCGAGCATCAGAACTGCGTAAATTTTGAGTTTTTCAAGCGTTTCTTACCTGAAAACTGCCATATATCGCGAACGGATTGAGCAATCCGCAAAATTTCTGTTGCATCTGAAAGTAGAAACTGGCCCGATTACAACGGTATGAGTAGTTTTCCCCTAGGCCGTTCAAGTTATTCGTTTCGAGCATCAGAACTGCGAAAATTTTGAGTTTTTCAAGCGTTTCTTACCTCAGAACTGCCATATCTCGCGAACGGATTGACCAATCCGCAAAATTTCTATTGCATCTGAAAGTAGAAACTCGCCCGATTACAACGGTCTGAGTAGTTTTCCCCTAGGCCGTTCTAGTCATTCGTTTCGAGCATCAGAACTGCGTAAATTTTGAGTTTTTCAAGCGTTTCTTACCTGAAAACTGCCATATATCGCGAACGGATTGACCAATTCGCAAAATTTCTGTTGCATCTGAAAGTAGAAACTCGCCCGATTACAACGGTCTGAGTAGTTTTCCCCTAGGCCGTTCTAGTCATTCGTTTCGAGCATCAGAACTGCGTAAATTTTGAGTTTTTCAAGCGTTTCTTACCTCAAAACTGCCATATCTCGCGAACGGATTGACCAATCCGCAAAGTTTCAGTTGCATCTGAAAGTAGAAGCTCGCCCGATTACAACGGTCTGAGTAGTTTTCCCCTAGGCCGTTCTAGTTATTCGTTTCGAGCATCAGAACTGCGAAAATCTTGAGTTTTTCAAGCGTTTCTTACCTCAAAACTGCCATATCTCGCGATCGGATTTACCAATCCGCAAAATTTCGGTTGCATCTGAAAGTAGAAACTGGCCCGATTACAACGGTATGAGTAGTATTCCCCTAGGCCGTTCTAGTTATTCGTTTAGAGCATCAGAACTGCGAAAATTTTGAGTTTTTCAAGCGTTTCTTACCTCAAAACTGCCATATCTCGCGAACGGATTGACCAATCCGCAAAACTTCTGTTGCATCTGAAAGTAGAAACTCGCCCGATTACAACGGTCTGAGTAGTATTCCCCTAGGCCGTTCTAGTCATTCGTTTCGAGCATCATAACTGCGTAAATTTTGAGTTTTTCAAGCGTTTCTTATATGAAAACTGCCATATACCGCGAACGGATTGAGCAATCCGCAAAATTTCTGTTGCATCTGAAAGTAGAAACTCGCCCGATTACAACGGTCTGAGTAGTTTTCCCCTAGGCCGTTCTAGTTGTTCGTTTCGAGCATCAGAACTGCGAAAATTTTGAGTTTTTCAAGCGTTTCTTACCTCGAAACTGCCATATCTCGCGATCGGATTGACCAATCCGCAAAATTTCTGTTGCATCTGAAAGTAGAAACTGGCCCGATTACAACGGTATGAGTAGTTTTCCCCTAGGCCGTTCTAGTTATTCGTTTCGAGCATCAGAACTGCGAAAATTTTGAGTTTTTCAAGCGTTTCTTACCTCAAAACTGCCATATCTCGCGATCGGATTTACCAATCCGCAAAATTTCGGTTGCATCTGAAAGTAGAAACTGGCCCGATTACAACGGTATGAGTAGTTTTCCCCTAGGCCGTTCTAGTTATTCGTTTCGAGCATCAGAACTGCGAAAATTTTGAGTTTTTCAAGCGTTTCTTACCTCAAAACTGCCATATCTCGCGAACGGATTGACCAATCCGCAAAACTTCTGTTGCATCTGAAAGTAGAAACTCGCCCGATTACAACGGTCTGAGTAGTATTCCCCTAGGCCGTTCTAGTCATTCGTTTCGAGCATCATAACTGCGTAAATTTTGAGTTTTTCAAGCGTTTCTTATATGAAAACTGCCATATACAGCGAACGGATTGAGCAATCCGCAAAATTTCTGTTGCATCTGAAAGTAGAAACTCGCCCGATTACAACGGTCTGAGTAGTTTTCCCCTAGGCCGTTCTAGTTGTTCGTTTCGAGCATCAGAACTGCGAAAATTTTGAGTTTTTCAAGCGTTTCTTACCTCAAAACTGCCATATCTCGCGATCGGATTGACCAATCCGCAAAATTTCTGTTGCATCTGAAAGTAGAAACTGGCCCGATTACAACGGTATGAGTAGTTTTCCCCTAGGCCGTTCTAGTTATTCGTTTCGAGCATCAGAACTGCGAAAATTTTGAGTTTTTCAAGCGTTTCTTACCTCAAAACTGCCATATCTCGCGAACGGATTGACCAATCCGCAAAATTTCTGTTGCATCTGAAAGTAGAAACTCGCCCGATTACAACTGTCTGAGTAGTTTTCCCCTAGGCCGTTCTAGTCATTCGTTTCGAGCATCAGAACTGCGTAAATTTTGAGTTTTTCAAGCGTTTCTTACCTGAAAACTGCCATATATCGCGAACGGATTGAGCAATCCGCAAAATTTCTGTTGCATCTGAAAGTAGAAACTCGCCCGATTACAACGGTCTGAGTAGTTTTCCCCTAGGCCGTTCTAGTCATTCGTTTCGAGCATCAGAACTGCGTAAATTTTGAGTTTTTCAAGCGTTTCTTACCTGAAAACTGCCATATATCGCGAACGGATTGAGCAATCCGCAAAATTTCTGTTGCGTCTGAAAGTAGAAACTCGCCCGATTACAACGGTCTGAGTAGTTTTCCCCTAGGCCGTTCTAGTTATTCGTTTCGAGCATCAGAACTGCGAAAATTTTGAGTTTTTCAAGCGTTTCTTACCTCAAAACTGCCATATCTCGCGATCGGATTGACCAATCCGCAAAATTTCAGTTGCATCTGAAAGTAGAAACTGGCCCGATTACAACGGTATGAGTAGTTTTCCCCTAGGCCGTTCTAGTTATTCGTTTCGAGCATCAGAACTGCGAAAATTTTGAGTTTTTCAAGCGTTTCTTACCTCAGAACTGCCATATCTCGCGAACGGATTGACCAATCCGCAAAATTTCTATTGCATCTGAAAGTAGAAACTCGCCCGATTACAACGGTCTGAGTAGTTTTCCCCTAGGCCGTTCTAGTCATTCGTTTCGAGCATCAGAACTGCGTAAATTTTGAGTTTTTCAAGCGTTTCTTACCTCAAAACTGCCATATCTCGCGAACGGATTGACCAATCCGCAAAATTTCTGTTGCATCTGAAAGTAGAAACTCGCCCGATTACAACGGTCTGAGTAGTTTTCCCCTAGGCCGTTCTAGTTGTTCGTTTCGAGCATCAGAACTGCGAAAATTTTGAGTTTTTCAAGCGTTTCTTACCTCAAAACTGCCATATCTCGCGATCGGATTGACCAATCCGCAAAATTTCTGTTGCATCTGAAAGTAGAAACTGGCCCGATTACAACGGTATGAGTAGTTTTCCCCTAGGCCGTTCTAGTTATTCGTTTCGAGCATCAGAACTGCGAAAATTTTGAGTTTTTCAAGCGTTTCTTACCTCAAAACTGCCATATCTCGCGATCGGATTTACCAATCCGCAAAATTTCGGTTGCATCTGAAAGTAGAAACTGGCCCGATTACAACGGTATGAGTAGTTTTCCCCTAGGCCGTTCTAGTTATTCGTTTCGAGCATCAGAACTGCGAAAATTTTGAGTTTTTCAAGCGTTTCTTACCTCAAAACTGCCATATCTCGCGAACGGATTGACCAATCCGCAAAACTTCTGTTGCATCTGAAAGTAGAAACTCGCCCGATTACAACGGTCTGAGTAGTATTCCCCTAGGCCGTTCTAGTCATTCGTTTCGAGCATCATAACTGCGTAAATTTTGAGTTTTTCAAGCGTTTCTTATATGAAAACTGCCATATACAGCGAACGGATTGAGCAATCCGCAAAATTTCTGTTGCATCTGAAAGTAGAAACTCGCCCGATTACAACGGTCTGAGTAGTATTCCCCTAGGCCGTTCTAGTCATTCGTTTCGAGCATCATAACTGCGTAAATTTTGAGTTTTTCAAGCGTTTCTTATATGAAAACTGCCATATACCGCGAACGGATTGAGCAATCCGCAAAATTTCTGTTGCATCTGAAAGTAGAAACTCGCCCGATTACAACGGTCTGAGTAGTTTTCCCCTAGGCCGTTCTAGTTGTTCGTTTCGAGCATCAGAACTGCGAAAATTTTGAGTTTTTCAAGCGTTTCTTACCTCAAAACTGCCATATCTCGCGAACGGATTGACGAATCCGCAAAATTTCTGTTGCATCTGAAAGTAGAAACTCGCCCGATTACAACGGTCTAAGTAGTTTTCCCCTAGGCCGCTCTAGTCATTCGTTTCGAGCATCAGAACTGCGTAAATTTTGAGTTTTTCAAGCGTTCCTTACCTGAAAACTGCCATATATCGCGAACGGATTGAGCAATCCGCAAAATTTCTGTTGCATCTGAAAGTAGAAACTCGCCCGATTACAACGGTCTGAGTAGTTTTCCCCTAGGCCGTTCTAGTTATTCGTTTCGAGCATCAGAACTGCGAAAATTTTGAGTTTTTCAAGCGTTTCTTACCTCAAAACTGCCATATCTCGCGATCGGATTGACCAATCCGCAAAATTTCAGTTGCATCTGAAAGTAGAAGCTTGCCCGAATACAACGGTCTGAGTAGTTTTCCCCTTGGCCGTTCTAGTTATTCGTTTCGAGCATCAGACTGCGAAAATTTTGAGTTTTTCAAGCGTTTCTTACCTCAAAACTGCCATATCTCGCGATCGGATTGACCAATCCGCAAAATTTCAGTTGCATCTGAAAGTAGAAACTGGCCCGATTACAACGGTATGAGTAGTTTTCCCCTAGGCCTTTCT
The DNA here is from genome assembly GCF_051014685.1 of Ptiloglossa arizonensis. Lineage (NCBI taxonomy): Eukaryota > Metazoa > Arthropoda > Insecta > Hymenoptera > Colletidae > Ptiloglossa > Ptiloglossa arizonensis. The sequence goes on along the minus strand of NW_027479295.1, from coordinate 96,668 downwards.
AGTCATTCGTTTCGAGCATCAGAACTGCGTAAATTTTGAGTTTTTCAAGCGTCTCTTACCTAAAAACTGCCATATCTCGCGAACGGATTGACCAATCCGTAAAGTTTCAGTTGCATCTGAAAGTAGAAGCTCGCCCGATTACAGCGGTGTGAGTAGTTTTCCCCTAGGCCGTTCTAGTTATTCGTTTCGAGCATCAGAACTGCGAAAATTTTGAGTTTTTCAAGCGTTTCTTACCTCAAAACTGCCATATCTCGCGAACGGATTGACCAATTCGCAAAATTTCAGTTGCATCTGAAAGTAGAAGCTTGCCCGAATACAACGGTCTGAGTAGTTTTCCCCTAGGCCGTTCTAGTTATTCGTTTCGAGCATCAGACTGCGTAAATTTTGAGTTTTTCAAGCGTTTCTTACCTGAAAACTGCCATATATCGCGAACGGATTGAGCAATCCGCAAAATTTCTGTTGCATCTGAAAGTAGAAACTCGCCCGATTACAACGGTCTGAGTAGTTTTCCCCTAGGCCGTTCTAGTTATTCGTTTCGAGCATCAGAACTGCGTAAATTTTGAGTTTTTCAAGCGTTTCTTACCTGAAAACTGCCATATATCGCGAACGGATTGAGCAATCCGCAAAATTTCTATTGCATCTGAAAGTAGAAACTCGCCCGATTACAACGGTCTGAGTAGTTTTCCCCTAGGCCGTTCTAGTTATTCGTTTCGAGCATCAGAACTGCGAAAATTTTGAGTTTTTCAAGCGTTTCTTACCTCAAAACTGCCATATCTCGCGATCGGATTGACCAATCCGCAAAATTTCAGTTGCATCTGAAAGTAGAAACTGGCCCGATTACAACGGTATGAGTAGTTTTCCCCTAGGCCGTTCTAGTTATTCGTTTCGAGCATCAGAACTGCGAAAATTTTGAGTTTTTCAAGCGTTTCTTTCCTCAAAACTGCCATATCTCGCGAACGGATTGACCAATCCGCAAAATTTCTGTTGCATCTGAAAGTAGAAACTCGCCCGATTACAACGGTCTGAGTAGTTTTCCCCTAGGCCGTTCTAGTTATTCGTTTCGAGCATCAGACTGCGTAAATTTTGAGTTTTTCAAGCGTTTCTTACCTGAAAACTGCCATATATCGCGAACGGATTGAGCAATCCGCAAAATTTCTGTTGCATCTGAAAGTAGAAACTCGCCCGATTACAACGGTCTGAGTAGTTTTCCCCTAGGCCGTTCTAGTTATTCGTTTCGAGCATCAGACTGCGAAAATTTTGAGTTTTTCAAGCGTTTCTTACCTCAAAACTGCCATATCTCGCGAACGGATTGACCAATCCGCAAAGTTTCTGTTGCATCTGAAAGTAGAAACTCGCCCGATTTCAATGGTCGGAGTAGTTTTCCCCTAGGCCGTTCTAGTCATTCGTTTCGAGCATCAGAACTGCGTAAATTTTGAGTTTTTCAAGCGTTTCTTACCTAAAAACTGCCATATCTCGCGAACGGATTGACCAATCCGCAAAGTTTCAGTTGCATCTGAAAGTAGAAGCTCGCCCGATTACAACGGTCTGGGTAGTTTTCCCCTAGGCCGTTCTAGTTATTCGTTTCGAGCATCAGAACTGCGAAAATTTTGAGTTTTTCAAGCGTTTCTTACCTCAAAACTGCCATATCTCGCGATCGGATTGACCAATCCGCAAAATTTCAGTTGCATCTGAAAGCAGAAACTGGCCCGATTACAACGGTATGAGTAGTTTTCCCCTAGGCCGTTCTAGTTATTCGTTTCGATCATCAGAACTGCGAAAATTTTGAGTTTTTCAAGCGTTTCTTACCTCAAAACTGCCATATCTCGCGAACGGATTGACCAATCCGCAAAATTTCTGTTGCATCTGAAAGTAGAAACTCGCCCGATTACAACGGTCTGAGTAGTTTTCCCCTAGGCCGTTCTAGTCATTCGTTTCGAGCATCAGAACTGCGTAAATTTTGAGTTTTTCAAGCGTTTCTTACCTGAAAACTGCCATATATCGCGAACGGATTGAGCAATCCGCAAAATTTCTGTTGCATCTGAAAGTAGAAACTCGCCCGATTACAACGGTCTGTGTAGTCTTCCCCTAGGCCGTTCTAGTTATTCGTTTCGAGCATCAGAACTGCGTAAATTTTGAGTTTTTCAAGCGTTTCTTACCTGAAAACTGCCATGTCTCGCGAACGGATTGACCAATCCGCAAAGTTTCTGTTGCATCTGAAAGTAGAAACTCGCCCGATTACAACGGTCTGAGTAGTTTTCCCCTAGGCCGTTCTAGTCATTCGTTTCGAGCATCAGAACTGCGTAAATTTTGAGTTTTTCAAGCGTCTCTTACCTAAAAACTGTCATATCTCGCGAACGGATTGACCAATCCGCAAAGTTTCTGTTGCATCTGAAAGTAGAAACTCGCCCGATTACAACGGTCTGAGTAGTTTTCCCCTAGGCCGTTCTAGTCATTCGTTTCGTGCATCAGAACTGCGTAAATTTTGAGTTTTCAAGCGTTTCTTACCTAAAAACTGCCATATCTCGCGAACGGATTGACCAATCCGCAAAGTTTCAGTTGCATCTGAAAGTAGAAGCTCGCCCGATTACAACGGTCTGAGTAGTTTTCCCCTAGGCCGTTCTAGTTATTCGTTTCGAGCATCAGAACTGCGAAAATTTTGAGTTTTTCAAGCGTTTCTTACCTAAAAACTGTCATATCTCGCGAACGGATTGACCAATCCGCAAAGTTTCAGTTGCATCTGAAAGTAGAAGCTCGCCCGATTACAACGGTCTGAGTAGTTTTCCCCTAGGCCGTTCTAGTTATTCGTTTCGAGCATCAGAACTGCGAAAATTTTGAGTTTTTCAAGCGTTTCTTACCTGAAAACTGCCATATATCGCGAACGGATTGAGCAATCCGCAAAATTTCTGTTGCATCTGAAAGTAGAAACTCGCCCGATTACAACGGTCTGAGTAGTTTTCCCCTAGGCCGTTCTAGTCATTCGTTTCGTGCATCAGAACTGCGTAAATTTTGAGTTTTCAAGCGTTTCTTACCTAAAAACTGCCATATCTCGCGAACGGATTGACCAATCCGCAAAGTTTCAGTTGCATCTGAAAGTAGAAGCTCGCCCGATTACAACGGTCTGAGTAGTTTTCCCCTAGGCCGTTCTAGTTATTCGTTTCGAGCATCAGAACTGCGAAAATTTTGAGTTTTTCAAGCGTTTCTTACCTCAAAACTGCCATATCTCGCGATCGGATTGACCAATCCGCAAAATTTCAGTTGCATCTGAAAGTAGAAACTGGCCCGATTACAACGGTATGAGTAGTTTTCCCCTAGGCCGTTCTAGTTATTCGTTTCGAGCATCAGAACTGCGAAAATTTTGAGTTTTTCAAGCGTTTCTTACCTCAAAACTGCCATATCTCGCGAACGGATTGAGCAATCCGCAAAATTTCTGTTGCATCTGAAAGTAGAAACTCGCCCGATTACAACGGTCTGAGTAGTTTTCCCCTAGGCCGTTCTAGTTATTCGTTTCGAGCATCAGACTACGAAAATTTTGAGTTTTTCAAGCGTTTCTTACCTAAAAACTGCCATATCTCGCGAACGGATTGACCAATCCGCAAAGTTTCAGTTGCATCTGAAAGTAGAAGCTCGCCCGATTACAACGGTCTGAGTAGTTTTCCCCTAGGCCGTTCTAGTTATTCGTTTCGAGCATCAGAACTGCGAAAATTTTGAGTTTTTCAAGCGTTTCTTACCTCAAAACTGCCATATCTCGCGATCGGATTGACCAATCCGCAAAATTTCAGTTGCATCTGAAAGTAGAAACTGGCCCGATTACAACGGTATGAGTAGTTTTCCCCTAGGCCGTTCTAGTTATTCGTTTCGAGCATCAGAACTGCGAAAATTTTGAGTTTTTCAAGCGTTTCTTACCTGAAAACTGCCATATATCGCGAACGGATTGAGCAATCCGCAAAATTTCTGTTGCATCTGAAAGTAGAAACTCGCCCGATTACAACGGTCTGAGTAGTTTTCCCCTAGACCGTTCTAGTTATTCGTTTCGAGCATCAGACTACGAAAATTTTGAGTTTTTCAAGCGTTTCTTACCTAAAAACTGCCATATCTCGCGAACGGATTGACCAATCTGCAAAGTTTCAGTTGCGTCTGAAAGTAGAAGCTCGCACGATTACAACGGTCTGAGTAGTTTTCCCCTAGGCCGTTCTAGTTATACGTTTCGAGCATCAGAACTGCGAAAATTTTGAGTTTTTCAAGCGTTTCTTACCTCAAAACTGCCATATCTCGCGAACGGATTGACCAATCCGCAAAGTTTCTGTTGCATCTGAAAGTAGAAACTCGCCCGATTACAACGGTCTGAGTAGTTTTCCCCCAGGCCGTTCTAGTCATTCGTTTCGAGCATCAGAACTGCGTAAATTTTGAGTTTTTCAAGCGTTTCTTACCTCAAAACTGCCATATCTCGCGAACGGATTGACCAATCCGCAAAGTTTCAGTTGCATCTGAAAGTAGAAGCTCGCCCGATTACAACGGTCTGAGTAGTTTTCCCCTAGGCCGTTCTAGTTATTCGTTTCGAGCATCAGAACTGCGAAAATTTTGAGTTTTTCAAGCGTTTCTTACCTCAAAACTGCCATATTTCGCGAACGGATTGACCAATCCGCAAAGTTTCTGTTGCATCTGAAAGTAGAAACTCGCCCGATTACAACGGTCTGAGTAGTTTTCCCCTATGCCGTTCTAGTCATTCGTTTCGAGCATCAGAACTGCGTAAATTTTGAGTTTTCAAGCGTTTCTTACCTAAAAACTGCCATATCTCGCGAACGGATTGACCAATCCGCAAAGTTTCAGTTGCATCTGAAAGTAGAAGCTAGCCCGATTACAACGGTCTGAGTAGTTTTCCCATAGGCCGTTCTAGTTATTCGTTTCGAGCATCAGAACTGCGAAAATTTTGAGTTTTTCAAGCGTTTCTTACCTCAAAACTGCCATATCTCGCGATCGGATTGACCAACCCGCAAAATTTCAGTTGCATCTGAAAGTAGAAACCGGCCCGATTACAACGGTATGAGTAGTTTTCCCCTAGGCCGTTCTAGTTATTCGTTTCGAGCATCAGAACTGCGAAAATTTTGAGTTTTTCAAGCGTTTCTTACCTGAAAACTGCCATATATCGCGAACGGATTGAGCAATCCGCAAAGTTTCAGTTGCATCTGAAAGTAGAAGCTCGCCCGATTACAACGGTCTGAGTAGTTTTCCCCTAGGCTGTTCTAGTTATTCGTTTCGAGCATCAGAACTGCGAAAATTTTGAGTTTTTCAAGCGTTTCTTACCTCAAAACTGCCATATCTCGCGAACGGATTGACCAATTCGCAAAATTTCAGTTGCATCTGAAAGTAGAAGCTTGCCCGAATACAACGGTCTAAGTAGTTTTCCCGTAGGCCGTTCTAGTTATTCGTTTCGAGCATCAGAACTGCGAATATTTTGAGTTTTTCAAGCGTTTCTTACCTCACAACTGCCATATCTCGCGAACGGATTGAGCAATCCGCAAAATTTCTGTTGCATCTGAAAGTAGAAACTCGCCCGATTACAACGGTCTGAGTAGTTTTCCCCTAGGCCGTTCTAGTCATTCGTTTCGAGCATCAGAACTGCGTAAATTTTGAGTTTTTCAAGCGTTTCTTACCTGAAAACTGCCATATCTCGCGAACGGATTGACCAATCCGCAAAGTTTCTGTTGCATCTGAAAGTAGAAACTCGCCCGATTACAACGGTCTGAGTAGTTTTCCCCTAGGCCGTTCTAGCCATTCGTTTCGAGCATCAGAACTGCGTAAATTTTGAGTTTTTCAAGCGTCTCTTACATAAAAACTGCCATATCTCGCGAACGGATTGACCAATCCGCAAAGTTTCAGTTGCATCTGAAAGTAGAAGCTCGCCCGATTACAACGGTCTGAGTAGTTTTCCCCTAGGCCGTTCTAGTTATTCGTTTCGAGCATCAGAACTGCGAAAATTTTGAGTTTTTCAAGCGTTTCTTACCTCAAAACTGCCATATCTCGCGATCGGATTGACCAATCCGCAAAATTTCTGTTGCATCTGAAAGTAGAAACTCGCCCGATTACAACGGTCTGAGTAGTTTTCCCCTAGGCCGTTCTAGTCATTCGTTTCGAGCATCAGAACTGCGTAAATTTTGAGTTTTTCAAGCGTTTGTTACCTGAAAACTGCCGTATCTCGCGAACGGATTGACCAATCCGCAAAGTTTCTGTTGCATCTGAAAGTAGAAACTCGCCCGATTACAACGGTCTGAGTAGTTTTCCCCTAGGCCGTTCTAGTTATTCGTTTCGAGCATCAGAACTGCGTAAATTTTGAGTTTTTCAAGCATCTCTTACCTAAAAACTGCCATATCTCGCGAACGGATTGACCAATCCGCAAAGTTTCAGTTGCATCTGAAAGTAGAAGCTCGCCCGATTACAACGGTCTGAGTAGTTTTCCCCTAGGCTGTTCTAGTTATTCGTTTCGAGCATCAGAACTGCGAAAATTTTGAGTTTTTCAAGCGTTTCTTACCTCAAAACTGCCATATCTCGCGAACGGATTGACCAATTCGCAAAATTTCAGTTGCATCTGAAAGTAGAAGCTTGCCCGAATACAACGGTCTGAGTAGTTTTCCCCTAGGCCGTGCTAGTTATTCGTTTCGAGCATCAGACTGCGAAAATTTTGAGTTTTTCAAGCGTTTCTTACCTCAAAACTGCCATATCTCGCGATCGGATTGACCAATCCGCAAAATTTCTGTTGCATCTGAAAGTAGAAACTCGCCCGATTACAACGGTCTGAGTAGTTTTCCCCTAGGCCGTTCTAGTCATTCGTTTCGAGCATCAGAACTGCGTAAATTTTGAGTTTTTCAAGCATCTATTACCTAAAAACTGCCATATCTCGCGAACGGATTGACCAATCCGCAAAGTTTCAGTTGCATCTGAAAGTAGAAGCTCGCCCGATTACAACGGTCTGAGTAGTTTTCCCCTAGGCTGTTCTAGTTATTCGTTTCGAGCATCAGAACTGCGAAAATTTTGAGTTTTTCAAGCGTTTCTTACCTCAAAACTGCCATATCTCGCGAACGGATTGACCAATTCGCAAAATTTCAGTTGCATCTGAAAGTAGAAGCTTGCCCGAATACAACGGTCTGAGTAGTTTTCCCCTAGGCCGTTCTAGTTATTCGTTTCGAGCATCAGACTGCGAAAATTTTGAGTTTTTCAAGCGTTTCTTACCTCAAAACTGCCATATCTCGCGATCGGATTGACCAATCCGCAAAATTTCTGTTGCATCTGAAAGTAGAAACTCGCCCGATTACAACGGTCTGAGTAGTTTTCCCCTAGGCCGTTCTAGTCATTCGTTTCGAGCATCAGAACTGCGTAAATTTTGAGTTTTTCAAGCGTTTCTTACCTGAAAACTGCCATATCTCGCGAACGGATTGACCAATCCGCAAAGTTTCTGTTGCATCTGAAAGTAGAAACTCGCCCGATTACAACGGTCTGAGTAGTTTTCCCCTAGGCCGTTCTAGCCATTCGTTTCGAGCATCAGAACTGCGTAAATTTTGAGTTTTTCAAGCGTCTCTTACATAAAAACTGCCATATCTCGCGAACGGATTGACCAATCCGCAAAGTTTCAGTTGCATCTGAAAGTAGAAGCTCGCCCGATTACAACGGTCTGAGTAGTTTTCCCCTAGGCCGTTCTAGTTATTCGTTTCGAGCATCAGAACTGCGAAAATTTTGAGTTTTTCAAGCGTTTCTTACCTCAAAACTGCCATATCTCGCGATCGGATTGACCAATCCGCAAAATTTCTGTTGCATCTGAAAGTAGAAACTCGCCCGATTACAACGGTCTGAGTAGTTTTCCCCTAGGCCGTTCTAGTCATTCGTTTCGAGCATCAGAACTGCGTAAATTTTGAGTTTTTCAAGCGTTTGTTACCTGAAAACTGCCGTATCTCGCGAACGGATTGACCAATCCGCAAAGTTTCTGTTGCATCTGAAAGTAGAAACTCGCCCGATTACAACGGTCTGAGTAGTTTTCCCCTAGGCCGTTCTAGTTATTCGTTTCGAGCATCAGAACTGCGAAAATTTTGAGTTTTTCAAGCGTTTCTTACCTCAAAACTGCCATATCTCGCGAACGGATTGACCAATTCGCAAAATTTCAGTTGCATCTGAAAGTAGAAGCTTGCCCGTATACAACGGTCTGAGTAGTTTTCCCCTAGGCCGTTCTAGTTATTCGTTTCGAGCATCAGACTGCGAAAATTTTGAGTTTTTCAAGCGTTTCTTACTTCAAAACTGCCATATCTCGCGAACGGATTGAGCAATCCGCAAAATTTCTGTTGCATCTGAAAGTAGAAACTCGCCCGATTACAACAGTCTGAGTAGTTTTCCCCTAGGCCGTTCTAGTTACTCGTTTCGAGCATCAGAACGGCGAAAATTTTGAGTTTTTCAAGCGTTTCTTACCTCAAAACTGCCATATCTCGCGAACGGATTGAGCAATCCGCAAAATTTCTGTTGCATCTGAAAGTAGAAACTCGCCCGATTACAACGGTCTAAGTAGTTTTCCCCTAGGCCGTTCTAGTTATTCGTTTCGAGCATCAGAACTGCGAAAATTTTAAGTTTTTCAAGCGTTTCTTACCTCAAAACTGCCATATCTCGCGACCGGATTGAGCAATCCACAAAATTTCTGTTGCATCTGAAAGTAGAAACTCGCCCGATTACAACGGTCTGAGTAGTTTTCCCCCAGGCCGTTCTAGTCATTCGTTTCGAGCATCAGAACTGCGTAAATTTTGAGTTTTTCAAGCGTTTCTTACCTCAAAACTGCCATATCTCGCGAACGGATTGACCAATCCGCAAAGTTTCAGTTGCATCTGAAAGTAGAAGCTCGCCCGATTACAACGGTCTGAGTAGTTTTCCCCTAGGCCGTTCTAGTTATTCGTTTCGAGCATCAGAACTGCGAAAATTTTGAGTTTTTCAAGCGTTTCTTACCTCAAAACTGCCATATTTCGCGAACGGATTGACCAATCCGCAAAGTTTCTGTTGCATATGAAAGTAGAAACTCGCCCGATTACAACGGTCTGAGTAGTTTTCCCCTAGGCCGTTCTAGTCATTCGTTTCGAGCATCAGAACTGCGTAAATTTTGAGTTTTCAAGCGTTTCTTACCTAAAAACTGCCATATCTCGCGAACGGATTGACCAATCCGCAAAGTTTCAGTTGCATCTGAAAGTAGAAGCTAGCCCGATTACAACGGTCTGAGTAGTTTTCCCATAGGCCGTTCTAGTTATTCGTTTCGAGCATCAGAACTGCGAAAATTTTGAGTTTTTCAAGCGTTTCTTACCTCAAAACTGCCATATCTCGCGATCGGATTGACCAATCCGCAAAATTTCTGTTGCATCTGAAAGTAGAAACTCGCCCGATTACAACGGTCTGAGTAGTTTTCCCCTAGGCCGTTCTAGTCATTCGTTTCGAGCATCAGAACTGCGTAAATTTTGAGTTTTTCAAGCGTTTGTTACCTGAAAACTGCCGTATCTCGCGAACGGATTGACCAATCCGCAAAGTTTCTGTTGCATCTGAAAGTAGAAACTCGCCCGATTACAACGGTCTGAGTAGTTTTCCCCTAGGCCGTTCTAGTTATTCGTTTCGAGCATCAGAACTGCGAAAATTTTGAGTTTTTCAAGCGTTTCTTACCTCAAAACTGCCATATCTCGCGAACGGATTGACCAATTCGCAAAATTTCAGTTGCATCTGAAAGTAGAAGCTTGCCCGTATACAACGGTCTGAGTAGTTTTCCCCTAGGCCGTTCTAGTTATTCGTTTCGAGCATCAGACTGCGAAAATTTTGAGTTTTTCAAGCGTTTCTTACTTCAAAACTGCCATATCTCGCGAACGGATTGAGCAATCCGCAAAATTTCTGTTGCATCTGAAAGTAGAAACTCGCCCGATTACAACAGTCTGAGTAGTTTTCCCCTAGGCCGTTCTAGTTACTCGTTTCGAGCATCAGAACGGCGAAAATTTTGAGTTTTTCAAGCGTTTCTTACCTCAAAACTGCCATATCTCGCGAACGGATTGAGCAATCCGCAAAATTTCTGTTGCATCTGAAAGTAGAAACTCGCCCGATTACAACGGTCTAAGTAGTTTTCCCCTAGGCCGTTCTAGTTATTCGTTTCGAGCATCAGAACTGCGAAAATTTTAAGTTTTTCAAGCGTTTCTTACCTCAAAACTGCCATATCCCGCGACCGGATTGAGCAATCCACAAAATTTCTGTTGCATCTGAAAGTAGAAACTCGCCCGATTACAACGGTCTGAGTAGTTTTCCCCCAGGCCGTTCTAGTCATTCGTTTCGAGCATCAGAACTGCGTAAATTTTGAGTTTTTCAAGCGTTTCTTACCTCAAAACTGCCATATCTCGCGAACGGATTGACCAATCCGCAAAGTTTCAGTTGCATCTGAAAGTAGAAGCTCGCCCGATTACAACGGTCTGAGTAGTTTTCCCCTAGGCCGTTCTAGTTATTCGTTTCGAGCATCAGAACTGCGAAAATTTTGAGTTTTTCAAGCGTTTCTTACCTCAAAACTGCCATATTTCGCGAACGGATTGACCAATCCGCAAAGTTTCTGTTGCATATGAAAGTAGAAACTCGCCCGATTACAACGGTCTGAGTAGTTTTCCCCTAGGCCGTTCTAGTCATTCGTTTCGAGCATCAGAACTGCGTAAATTTTGAGTTTTCAAGCGTTTCTTACCTAAAAACTGCCATATCTCGCGAACGGATTGACCAATCCGCAAAGTTTCAGTTGCATCTGAAAGTAGAAGCTAGCCCGATTACAACGGTCTGAGTAGTTTTCCCATAGGCCGTTCTAGTTATTCGTTTCGAGCATCAGAACTGCGAAAATTTTGAGTTTTTCAAGCGTTTCTTACCTCAAAACTGCCATATCTCGCGATCGGATTGACCAATCCGCAAAATTTCAGTTGCATATGAAAGTAGAAACCGGCCCGATTACAACGGTATGAGTAGTTTTCCCCTAGGCCGTTCTAGTTATTCGTTTCGAGCATCAGAACTGCGAAAATTTTGAGTTTTTCAAGCGTTTCTTACCTGAAAACTGCCATATATCGCGAACGGATTGAGCAATCCGCAAAATTTCTGTTGCATCTGAAAGTAGAAACTCGCCCTATTACAACGGTCTGAGTAGTTTTCCCCTAGGCCGTTCTAGTTATTCGTTTCGAGCATCAGACTACGAAAATTTTGAGTTTTTCAAGCGTTTCTTACCTCAAAATTGCCATATCTCGCGAACGGATTGACCAATCCGCAAAGTTTCTGTTGCATCTGAAAGTAGAAACTCGCCCGATTACAACGGTCTGAGTAGTTTTCCCCTAGGCCGTTCTAGTTATTCGTTTCGAGCATCAGAACTGCGAAAATTTTGAGTTTTTCAAGCGTTTCTTACCTCAAAACTGCCATATCTCGCGATCGGATTGACCAATCCGCAAAGTTTCAGTTGCATCTGAAAGTAGAAGCTCGCCCGATTACAACGGTCTGAGTAGTTTTCCCCTAGGCTGTTCTAGTTATTCGTTTCGAGCATCAGAACTGCGAAAATTTTGAGTTTTTCAAGCGTTTCTTACCTCAAAACTGCCATATCTCGCGAACGGATTGACCAATTCGCAAAATTTCAGTTGCATCTGACAGTAGAAGCTTGCCCGAATACAACGGTCTCAGTAGTTTTCCCGTAGGCCGTTCTAGTTATTCGTTTCGAGCATCAGAACTGCGAATATTTTGAGTTTTTCAAGCGTTTCTTACCTCCCAACTGCCATATCTCGCGAACGGATTGAGCAATCCGCAAAATTTCTGTTGCATCTGAAAGTAGAAACTCGCCCGATTACAACGGTCTGAGTAGTTTTCCCCTAGGCCGTTCTAGTTATTCGTTTCGAGCATCAGAACTGCGAAAATTTTTAGTTTTTCAAGCGTTTCTTACCTCAAAACTGCCATATCTCGCGAACGGATTGAGCAATCCGGAAAATTTCTGTTGCATCTGAAAGTAGAAACTCGCCCGATTACAACGGTCTGAGTAGTTTTCCCCTAGGCCGTTCTAGTTATTCGTTTCGAGCATCAGAACTGCGTAAATTTTTAGTTTTTCAAGCGTTTCTTACCTCAAAACTGCCATATCTCGCGAACGGATTGACCAATTCGCAAAATTTCAGTTGCATCTGAAAGTAGAAGCTTGCCCGAATACAACGGTCTGAGTAGTTTTCCCCTAGGCCGTTCTAGTTATTCGTTTCGAGCATCAGAACTGCGAAAATTTTGAGTTTTTCAAGCGTTTCTTACCTTAAAACTGCCATATCTCGCGAACGGATTGACCAATTCGCAAAATTTCAGTTGCATCTGAAAGTAGAAACTCGCCCGATTACAACGGTCTGAGTAGTTTTCCCCTAGGCCGTTCTAGTTATTCGTTTCGAGCATCAGAACTGCGAAAATTTTGAGTTTTTCAAACGTTTCTTACCTCAAAACTGCCATATCTCGCGAACGGATTGACCAATTCGCAAAATTTCAGTTGCATCTGAAAGTAGAAACTCGCCCGATTACAACGGTCTGAGTAGTTTTCCCCTAGGCCGTTCTAGTTATTCGTTTCGAGCATCAGAACTGCGAAAATTTTGAGTTTTTCAATTGTTTCTTACCTCAAAACTGCCATATCTCGCGAACGGATTGACCAATTCGCAAAATTTCAGTTGCATCTGAAAGTAGAAGCTTGCCCGAATACAACGGTCTGAGTAGTTTTCCCCTAGGCCGTTCTAGTTATTCGTTTCGAGCATCAGACTGCGAAAATTTTGAGTTTTTCAAGCGTTTCTTACCTCAAAACTGCCATATCTCGCGATCGGATTGACCAATCCGCAAAATTTCTGTTGCATCTGAAAGTAGAAACTCGCCCGATTACAACGGTCTGAGTAGTTTTCCCCTAGGCCGTTCTAGTCATTCGTTTCGAGCATCAGAACTGCGTAAATTTTGAGTTTTTCAAGCATCTCTTACCTAAGAACTGCCATATCTCGCGAACGGATTGACCAATCCGCAAAGTTTCAGTTGCATCTGAAAGTAGAAGCTCGCCCGATTACAACGGTCTGAGTAGTTTTCCCGTAGGCCGTTCTAGTTATTCGTTTCGAGCATCAGAACTGCGAATATTTTGAGTTTTTCAAGCGTTTCTTACCTCACAACTGCCATATCTCGCGAACGGATTGAGCAATCCGCAAAATTTCTGTTGCATCTGAAAGTAGAAACTCGCCCGATTACAACGGTCTGAGTAGTTTTCCCCTAGGCCGTTCTAGTTATTCGTTTCGAGCATCAGAACTGCGAAAATTTTGAGTTTTTCAAGCGTTTCTTACCTCAAAACTGCAATATCTCGCGAACGGATTGACCAATTCGCAAAATTTCAGTTGCATCTGAAAGTAGAAGCTTGCCCGAATACAACGGTCTGAGTAGTTTTCCCCTAGGCCGTGCTAGTCATTCGTTTCGAGCATCAGAACTGCGTAAATTTTTAGTTTTTCAAGCGTTTCTTACCTCAAAACTGCCATATCTCGCGAACGGATTGAGCAATCCGGAAAATTTCTGTTGCATCTGAAAGTAGAAACTCGCCCGATTACAACGGTCTGAGTAGTTTTCCCCTAGGCCGTTCTAGTTATTCGTTTCGAGCATCAGAACTGCGTAAATTTTTAGTTTTTCAAGCGTTTCTTACCTCAAAACTGCCATATCTCGCGAACGGATTGACCAATTCGCAAAATTTCAGTTGCATCTGAAAGTAGAAGCTTGCCCGAATACAACGGTCTGAGTAGTTTTCCCCTAGGCCGTTCTAGTTATTCGTTTCGAGCATCAGAACTGCGAAAATTTTGAGTTTTTCAAGCGTTTCTTACCTTAAAACTGCCATATCTCGCGAACGGATTGACCAATTCGCAAAATTTCAGTTGCATCTGAAAGTAGAAACTCGCCCGATTACAACGGTCTGAGTAGTTTTCCCCTAGGCCGTTCTAGTTATTCGTTTCGAGCATCAGAACTGCGAAAATTTTGAGTTTTTCAAACGTTTCTTACCTCAAAACTGCCATATCTCGCGAACGGATTGACCAATTCGCAAAATTTCAGTTGCATCTGAAAGTAGAAACTCGCCCGATTACAACGGTCTGAGTAGTTTTCCCCTAGGCCGTTCTAGTTATTCGTTTCGAGCATCAGAACTGCGAAAATTTTGAGTTTTTCAAGCGTTTCTTACCTCAAAACTGCCATATCTCGCGAACGGATTGACCAATTCGCAAAATTTCAGTTGCATCTGAAAGTAGAAGCTTGCCCGAATACAACGGTCTGAGTAGTTTTCCCCTAGGCCGTTCTAGTTATTCGTTTCGAGCATCAGACTGCGAAAATTTTGAGTTTTTCAAGCGTTTCTTACCTCAAAACTGCCATATCTCGCGATCGGATTGACCAATCCGCAAAATTTCTGTTGCATCTGAAAGTAGAAACTCGCCCGATTACAACGGTCTGAGTAGTTTTCCCCTAGGCCGTTCTAGTCATTCGTTTCGAGCATCAGAACTGCGTAAATTTTGAGTTTTTCAAGCATCTCTTACCTAAAAACTGCCATATCTCGCGAACGGATTGACCAATCCGCAAAGTTTCAGTTGCATCTGAAAGTAGAAGCTCGCCCGATTACAACGGTCTGAGTAGTTTTCCCCTAGGCTGTTCTAGTTATTCGTTTCGAGCATCAGAACTGCGAAAATTTTGAGTTTTTCAAGCGTTTCTTACCTCAAAACTGCCATATCTCGCGAACGGATTGACCAATTCGCAAAATTTCAGTTGCATCTGAAAGTAGAAGCTTGCCCGAATACAACGGTCTCAGTAGTTTTCCCGTAGGCCGTTCTAGTTATTCGTTTCGAGCATCAGAACTGCGAATATTTTGAGTTTTTCAAGCGTTTCTTACCTCAAAACTGCCATATCTCGCGAACGGATAGAGCAATCCGCAAAATTTCTGTTGCATCTGAAAGTAGAAACTCGCCCGATTACAACGGTCTGAGTAGTTTTCCCCTAGGCCGTTCTAGTTATTCGTTTCGAGCATCAGAACTGCGAAAATTTTGAGTTTTTCAAGCGTTTCTTACCTCAAAACTGCCATATCTCGCGAACGGATTGACCAATTCGCAAAATTTCAGTTGCATCTGAAAGTAGAAGCTTGCCCGAATACAACGGTCTGAGTAGTTTTCCCCTAGGCCGTTCTAGTTATTCGTTTCGAGCATCAGACTGCGAAAATTTTGAGTTTTTCAAGCGTTTCTTACCTCAAAACTGCCATATCTCGCGATCGGATTGACCAATCCGCAAAATTTCTGTTGCATCTGAAAGTAGAAACTCGCCCGATTACAACGGTCTGAGTAGTTTTCCCCTAGGCCGTTCTAGTCATTCGTTTCGAGCATCAGAACTGCGTAAATTTTGAGTTTTTCAAGCATCTCTTACCTAAAAACTGCCATATCTCGCGAACGGATTGACCAATCCGCAAAGTTTCAGTTGCATCTGAAAGTAGAAGCTCGCCCGATTACAACGGTCTGAGTAGTTTTCCCGTAGGCCGTTCTAGTTATTCGTTTCGAGCATCAGAACTGCGAATATTTTGAGTTTTTCAAGCGTTTCTTACCTCACAACTGCCATATCTCGCGAACGGATTGAGCAATCCGCAAAATTTCTGTTGCATCTGAAAGTAGAAACTCGCCCGATTACAACGGTCTGAGTAGTTTTCCCCTAGGCCGTTCTAGTTATTCGTTTCGAGCATCAGAACTGCGAAAATTTTGAGTTTTTCAAGCGTTTCTTACCTCAAAACTGCAATATCTCGCGAACGGATTGACCAATTCGCAAAATTTCAGTTGCATCTGAAAGTAGAAGCTTGCCCGAATACAACGGTCTGAGTAGTTTTCCCCTAGGCCGTGCTAGTCATTCGTTTCGAGCATCAGAACTGCGTAAATTTTTAGTTTTTCAAGCGTTTCTTACCTCAAAACTGCCATATCTCGCGAACGGATTGAGCAATCCGGAAAATTTCTGTTGCATCTGAAAGTAGAAACTCGCCCGATTACAACGGTCTGAGTAGTTTTCCCCTAGGCCGTTCTAGTTATTCGTTTCGAGCATCAGAACTGCGTAAATTTTTAGTTTTTCAAGCGTTTCTTACCTCAAAACTGCCATATCTCGCGAACGGATTGACCAATTCGCAAAATTTCAGTTGCATCTGAAAGTAGAAGCTTGCCCGAATACAACGGTCTGAGTAGTTTTCCCCTAGGCCGTTCTAGTTATTCGTTTCGAGCATCAGAACTGCGAAAATTTTGAGTTTTTCAAGCGTTTCTTACCTTGAAACTGCCATATCTCGCGAACGGATTGACCAATTCGCAAAATTTCAGTTGCATCTGAAAGTAGAAACTCGCCCGATTACAACGGTCTGAGTAGTTTTCCCCTAGGCCGTTCTAGTTATTCGTTTCGAGCATCAGAACTGCGAAAATTTTGAGTTTTTCAAACGTTTCTTACCTCAAAACTGCCATATCTCGCGAACGGATTGACCAATTCGCAAAATTTCAGTTGCATCTGAAAGTAGAAACTCGCCCGATTACAACGGTCTGAGTAGTTTTCCCCTAGGCCGTTCTAGTTATTCGTTTCGAGCATCAGAACTGCGAAAATTTTGAGTTTTTCAAGCGTTTCTTACCTGAAAACTGCCATATATCGCGAACGGCTTGAGCAATCCGCAAAATTTCTGTTGCATCTGAAAGTAGAAACTCGCCCGATTACAACGGTCTGAGTAGTTTTCCCCTAGGCCGTTCTAGTTATTCGTTTCGAGCATCAGACTACGAAAATTTTGAGTTTTTCAAGCGTTTCTTACCTAAAAACTGCCATATCTCGCGAACGGATTGACCAATCCGCAAAGTTTCAGTTGCATCTGAAAGTAGAAGCTTGCCCGAATACAACGGTCTGAGTAGTTTTCCCCTAGGCCGTTCTAGTTATTCGTTTCGAGCATCAGACTGCGAAAATTTTGAGTTTTTCAAGCGTTTCTTACCTCAAAACTGCCATATCTCGCGATCGGATTGACCAATCCGCAAAATTTCTGTTGCATCTGAAAGTAGAAACTCGCCCGATTACAACGGTCTGAGTAGTTTTCCCCTAGGCCGTTCTAGTCATTCGTTTCGAGCATCAGAACTGCGTAAATTTTGAGTTTTTCAAGCGTTTCTTACCTGAAAACTGCCATATCTCGCGAACGGATTGACCAATCCGCAAAATTTCAGTTGCATCTGAAAGTAGAAACTGGCCCGATTACAACGGTATGAGTAGTTTTCCCCTAGGCCGTTCTAGTTATTCGTTTCGTGCATCAGAACTGCGTAAATTTTGAGTTTTCAAGCGTTTCTTACCTAAAAACTGCCATATCTCGCGAACGGATTGACCAATCCGCAAAGTTTCAGTTGCATCTGAAAGTAGAAGCTCGCCCGATTACAACGGTCTGAGTAGTTTTCCCCTAGGCCGTTCTAGTTATTCGTTTCGAGCATCAGAACTGCGAAAATTTTGAGTTTTTCAAGCGTTTCTTACCTCAAAACTGCCATATCTCGCGATCGGATTGACCAATCCGCAAAATTTCAGTTGCATCTGAAAGTAGAAACTGGCCCGATTACAACGGTATGAGTAGTTTTCCCCTAGGCCGTTCTAGTTATTCGTTTCGAGCATCAGAACTGCGAAAATTTTGAGTTTTTCAAGCGTTTCTTACCTGAAAACTGCCATATATCGCGAACGGCTTGAGCAATCCGCAAAATTTCTGTTGCATCTGAAAGTAGAAACTCGCCCGATTACAACGGTCTGAGTAGTTTTCCCCTAGGCCGTTCTAGTTATTCGTTTCGAGCATCAGACTACGAAAATTTTGAGTTTTTCAAGCGTTTCTTACCTAAAAACTGCCATATCTCGCGAACGGATTGACCAATCCGCAAAGTTTCAGTTGCATCTGAAAGTAGAAGCTCGCCCGATTACAACGGTCTGAGTAGTTTTCCCCTAGGCCGTTCTAGTTATTCGTTTCGAGCATCAGAACTGCGAAAATTTTGAGTTTTTCAAGCGTTTCTTACCTCAAAACTGCCATATCTCGCGATCGGATTGACCAATCCGCAAAATTTCAGTTGCATCTGAAAGTAGAAACTGGCCCGATTACAACGGTATGAGTAGTTTTCCCCTAGGCCGTTCTAGTTATTCGTTTCGAGCATCAGAACTGCGAAAATTTTGAGTTTTTCAAGCGTTTCTTACCTGAAAACTGCCATATATCGCGAACGGCTTGAGCAATCCGCAAAATTTCTGTTGCATCTGAAAGTAGAAACTCGCCCGATTACAACGGTCTGAGTAGTGTTCCCCTAGGCCGTTCTAGTTATTCGTTTCGAGCATCAGACTACGAAAATTTTGAGTTTTTCAAGCGTTTCTTACCTAAAAACTGCCATATCTCGCGAACGGATTGACCAATCTGCAAAGTTTCAGTTGCATCTGAAAGTAGAAGCTCGCACGATTACAACGGTCTGAGTAGTTTTCCCCTAGGCCGTTCTAGTTATACGTTTCGAGCATCAGAACTGCGAAAATTTTGAGTTTTTCAAGCGTTTCTTACCTCAAAACTGCCATATCTCGCGAACGGATTGACCAATCCGCAAAGTTTCTGTTGCATCTGAAAGTAGAAACTCGCCCGATTACAACGGTCTGAGTAGTTTTCCCCCAGGCCGTTCTAGTCATTCGTTTCGAGCATCAGAACTGCGTAAATTTTGAGTTTTTCAAGCGTTTCTTACCTCAAAACTGCCATATCTCGCGAACGGATTGACCAATCCGCAAAGTTTCAGTTGCATCTGAAAGTAGAAGCTCGCCCGATTACAACGGTCTGAGTAGTTTTCCCCTAGGCCGTTCTAGTTATTCGTTTCGAGCATCAGAACTGCGAAAATTTTGAGTTTTTCAAGCGTTTCTTACCTCAAAACTGCCATATTTCGCGAACGGATTGACCAATCCGCAAAGTTTCTGTTGCATATGAAAGTAGAAACTCGCCCGATTACAACGGTCTGAGTAGTTTTCCCCTAGGCCGTTCTAGTTATTCGTTTCGAGCATCAGACTACGAAAATTTTGAGTTTTTCAAGCGTTTCTTACCTAAAAACTGCCATATCTCGCGAACGGATTGACCAATCCGCAAAGTTTCAGTTGCATCTGAAAGTAGAAGCTTGCCCGAATACAACGGTCTGAGTAGTTTTCCCCTAGGCCGTTCTAGTTATTCGTTTCGAGCATCAGACTGCGAAAATTTTGAGTTTTTCAAGCGTTTCTTACCTCAAAACTGCCATATCTCGCGATCGGATTGACCAATCCGCAAAATTTCTGTTGCATCTGAAAGTAGAAACTCGCCCGATTACAACGGTCTGAGTAGTTTTCCCCTAGGCCGTTCTAGTCATTCGTTTCGAGCATCAGAACTGCGTAAATTTTGAGTTTTTCAAGCGTTTCTTACCTGAAAACTGCCATATCTCGCGAACGGATTGACCAATCCGCAAAATTTCAGTTGCATCTGAAAGTAGAAACTGGCCCGATTACAACGGTATGAGTAGTTTTCCCCTAGGCCGTTCTAGTTATTCGTTTCGTGCATCAGAACTGCGTAAATTTTGAGTTTTCAAGCGTTTCTTACCTAAAAACTGCCATATCTCGCGAACGGATTGACCAATCCGCAAAGTTTCAGTTGCATCTGAAAGTAGAAGCTCGCCCGATTACAACGGTCTGAGTAGTTTTCCCCTAGGCCGTTCTAGTTATTCGTTTCGAGCATCAGAACTGCGAAAATTTTGAGTTTTTCAAGCGTTTCTTACCTCAAAACTGCCATATCTCGCGATCGGATTGACCAATCCGCAAAATTTCAGTTGCATCTGAAAGTAGAAACTGGCCCGATTACAACGGTATGAGTAGTTTTCCCCTAGGCCGTTCTAGTTATTCGTTTCGAGCATCAGAACTGCGAAAATTTTGAGTTTTTCAAGCGTTTCTTACCTGAAAACTGCCATATATCGCGAACGGCTTGAGCAATCCGCAAAATTTCTGTTGCATCTGAAAGTAGAAACTCGCCCGATTACAACGGTCTGAGTAGTTTTCCCCTAGGCCGTTCTAGTTATTCGTTTCGAGCATCAGACTACGAAAATTTTGAGTTTTTCAAGCGTTTCTTACCTAAAAACTGCCATATCTCGCGAACGGATTGACCAATCCGCAAAGTTTCAGTTGCATCTGAAAGTAGAAGCTCGCCCGATTACAACGGTCTGAGTAGTTTTCCCCTAGGCCGTTCTAGTTATTCGTTTCGAGCATCAGAACTGCGAAAATTTTGAGTTTTTCAAGCGTTTCTTACCTCAAAACTGCCATATCTCGCGATCGGATTGACCAATCCGCAAAATTTCTGTTGCATCTGAAAGTAGAAACTCGCCCGATTACAACGGTCTGAGTAGTTTTCCCCTAGGCCGTTCTAGTCATTCGTTTCGAGCATCAGAACTGCGTAAATTTTGAGTTTTTCAAGCATCTCTTACCTAAGAACTGCCATATCTCGCGAACGGATTGACCAATCCGCAAAGTTTCAGTTGCATCTGAAAGTAGAAGCTCGCCCGATTACAACGGTCTGAGTAGTTTTCCCGTAGGCCGTTCTAGTTATTCGTTTCGAGCATCAGAACTGCGAATATTTTGAGTTTTTCAAGCGTTTCTTACCTCACAACTGCCATATCTCGCGAACGGATTGAGCAATCCGCAAAATTTCTGTTGCATCTGAAAGTAGAAACTCGCCCGATTACAACGGTCTGAGTAGTTTTCCCCTAGGCCGTTCTAGTTATTCGTTTCGAGCATCAGAACTGCGAAAATTTTGAGTTTTTCAAGCGTTTCTTACCTCAAAACTGCAATATCTCGCGAACGGATTGACCAATTCGCAAAATTTCAGTTGCATCTGAAAGTAGAAGCTTGCCCGAATACAACGGTCTGAGTAGTTTTCCCCTAGGCCGTGCTAGTCATTCGTTTCGAGCATCAGAACTGCGTAAATTTTTAGTTTTTCAAGCGTTTCTTACCTCAAAACTGCCATATCTCGCGAACGGATTGAGCAATCCGGAAAATTTCTGTTGCATCTGAAAGTAGAAACTCGCCGATTACAACGGTCTGAGTAGTTTTCCCTAGGCCGTTCTAGTTATTCGTTTCGAGCATCAGAACTGCGTAAATTTTTAGTTTTTCAAGCGTTTCTTACCTCAAAACTGCCATATCTCGCGAACGGATTGACCAATTCGCAAAATTTCAGTTGCATCTGAAAGTAGAAGCTTGCCCGAATACAACGGTCTGAGTAGTTTTCCCTAGGCCGTTCTAGTTATTCGTTTCGAGCATCAGAACTGCGAAAATTTTGAGTTTTTCAAGCGTTTCTTACCTTAAAACTGCCATATCTCGCGAACGGATTGACCAATTCGCAAAATTTCAGTTGCATCTGAAAGTAGAAACTCGCCCGATTACAACGGTCTGAGTAGTTTTCCCCTAGGCCGTTCTAGTTATTCGTTTCGAGCATCAGAACTGCGAAAATTTTGAGTTTTTCAAACGTTTCTTACCTCAAAACTGCCATATCTCGCGAACGGATTGACCAATTCGCAAAATTTCAGTTGCATCTGAAAGTAGAAACTCGCCCGATTACAACGGTCTGAGTAGTTTTCCCTAGGCCGTTCTAGTTATTCGTTTCGAGCATCAGAACTGCGAAAATTTTGAGTTTTTCAAGCGTTTCTTACCTCAAAACTGCCATATCTCGCGAACGGATTGACCAATTCGCAAAATTTCAGTTGCATCTGAAAGTAGAAGCTTGCCCGAATACAACGGTCTGAGTAGTTTTCCCCTAGGCCGTTCTAGTTATTCGTTTCGAGCATCAGACTGCGAAAATTTTGAGTTTTTCAAGCGTTTCTTACCTCAAACTGCCATATCTCGCGATCGGATTGACCAATCCGCAAAATTTCTGTTGCATCTGAAAGTAGAAACTCGCCCGATTACAACGGTCTGAGTAGTTTTCCCCTAGGCCGTTCTAGTCATTCGTTTCGAGCATCAGACTGCGTAAATTTTGAGTTTTTCAAGCATCTCTTACCTAAAAAACTGCCATATCTCGCGAACGGATTGACCAATCCGCAAAGTTTCAGTTGCATCTGAAAGTAGAAGCTCGCCCGATTACAACGGTCTGAGTAGTTTTCCCCTAGGCTGTTCTAGTTATTCGTTTCGAGCATCAGAACTGCGAAAATTTTGAGTTTTTCAAGCGTTTCTTACCTCAAAACTGCCATATCTCGCGAACGGATTGACCAATTCGCAAAATTTCAGTTGCATCTGAAAGTAGAAGCTTGCCCGAATACAACGGTCTCAGTAGTTTTCCCGTAGGCCGTTCTAGTTATTCGTTTCGAGCATCAGAACTGCGAATATTTTGAGTTTTTCAAGCGTTTCTTACCTCAAAACTGCCATATCTCGCGAACGGATAGAGCAATCCGCAAAATTTCTGTTGCATCTGAAAGTAGAAACTCGCCCGATTACAACGGTCTGAGTAGTTTTCCCCTAGGCCGTTCTAGTTATTCGTTTCGAGCATCAGAACTGCGAAAATTTTGAGTTTTTCAAGCGTTTCTTACCTCAAAACTGCCATATCTCGCGAACGGATTGACCAATTCGCAAAATTTCAGTTGCATCTGAAAGTAGAAGCTTGCCCGAATACAACGGTCTGAGTAGTTTTCCCCTAGGCCGTTCTAGTTATTCGTTTCGAGCATCAGACTGCGAAAATTTTGAGTTTTTCAAGCGTTTCTTACCTCAAAACTGCCATATCTCGCGATCGGATTGACCAATCCGCAAAATTTCTGTTGCATCTGAAAGTAGAAACTCGCCCGATTACAACGGTCTGAGTAGTTTTCCCCCTAGGCCGTTCTAGTCATTCGTTTCGAGCATCAGAACTAACTGCGTAAATTTTGAGTTTTTCAAGCATCTCTTACCTAAAAACTGCCATATCTCGCGAACGGATTGACCAATCCGCAAAGTTTCAGTTGCATCTGAAAGTAGAAGCTCGCCCGATTACAACGGTCTGAGTAGTTTTCCCGTAGGCCGTTCTAGTTATTCGTTTCGAGCATCAGAACTGCGAATATTTTGAGTTTTTCAAGCGTTTCTTACCTCACAACTGCCATATCTCGCGAACGGATTGAGCAATCCGCAAAATTTCTGTTGCATCTGAAAGTAGAAACTCGCCCGATTACAACGGTCTGAGTAGTTTTCCCCTAGGCCGTTCTAGTTATTCGTTTCGAGCATCAGAACTGCGAAAATTTTGAGTTTTTCAAGCGTTTCTTACCTCAAAACTGCAATATCTCGCGAACGGATTGACCAATTCGCAAAATTTCAGTTGCATCTGAAAGTAGAAGCTTGCCCGAATACAACGGTCTGAGTAGTTTTCCCCTAGGCCGTGCTAGTCATTCGTTTCGAGCATCAGAACTGCGTAAATTTTTAGTTTTTCAAGCGTTTCTTACCTCAAAACTGCCATATCTCGCGAACGGATTGAGCAATCCGGAAAATTTCTGTTGCATCTGAAAGTAGAAACTCGCCCGATTACAACGGTCTGAGTAGTTTTCCCCTAGGCCGTTCTAGTTATTCGTTTCGAGCATCAGAACTGCGTAAATTTTTAGTTTTTCAAGCGTTTCTTACCTCAAAACTGCCATATCTCGCGAACGGATTGACCAATTCGCAAAATTTCAGTTGCATCTGAAAGTAGAAGCTTGCCCGAATACAACGGTCTGAGTAGTTTTCCCTAGGCCGTTCTAGTTATTCGTTTCGAGCATCAGAACTGCGAAAATTTTGAGTTTTTCAAGCGTTTCTTACCTTGAAACTGCCATATCTCGCGAACGGATTGACCAATTCGCAAAATTTCAGTTGCATCTGAAAGTAGAAACTCGCCCGATTACAACGGTCTGAGTAGTTTTCCCCTAGGCCGTTCTAGTTATTCGTTTCGAGCATCAGAACTGCGAAAATTTTGAGTTTTTCAAACGTTTCTTACCTCAAAACTGCCATATCTCGCGAACGGATTGACCAATTCGCAAAATTTCAGTTGCATCTGAAAGTAGAAACTCGCCCGATTACAACGGTCTGAGTAGTTTTCCCCTAGGCCGTTCTAGTTATTCGTTTCGAGCATCAGAACTGCGAAAATTTTGAGTTTTTCAAGCGTTTCTTACCTGAAAACTGCCATATATCGCGAACGGCTTGAGCAATCCGCAAAATTTCTGTTGCATCTGAAAGTAGAAACTCGCCCGATTACAACGGTCTGAGTAGTTTTCCCCTAGGCCGTTCTAGTTATTCGTTTCGAGCATCAGACTACGAAAATTTTGAGTTTTTCAAGCGTTTCTTACCTAAAAACTGCCATATCTCGCGAACGGATTGACCAATCCGCAAAGTTTCAGTTGCATCTGAAAGTAGAAGCTTGCCCGAATACAACGGTCTGAGTAGTTTTCCCCTAGGCCGTTCTAGTTATTCGTTTCGAGCATCAGACTGCGAAAATTTTGAGTTTTTCAAGCGTTTCTTACCTCAAAACTGCCATATCTCGCGATCGGATTGACCAATCCGCAAAATTTCTGTTGCATCTGAAAGTAGAAACTCGCCCGATTACAACGGTCTGAGTAGTTTTCCCCTAGGCCGTTCTAGTCATTCGTTTCGAGCATCAGAACTGCGTAAATTTTGAGTTTTTCAAGCGTTTCTTACCTGAAAAACTGCCATATCTCGCGAACGGATTGACCAATCCGCAAAATTTCAGTTGCATCTGAAAGTAGAAACTGGCCCGATTACAACGGTATGAGTAGTTTTCCCCTAGGCCGTTCTAGTTATTCGTTTCGTGCATCAGAACTGCGTAAATTTTGAGTTTTCAAGCGTTTCTTACCTAAAAACTGCCATATCTCGCGAACGGATTGACCAATCCGCAAAGTTTCAGTTGCATCTGAAAGTAGAAGCTCGCCCGATTACAACGGTCTGAGTAGTTTTCCCCTAGGCCGTTCTAGTTATTCGTTTCGAGCATCAGAACTGCGAAAATTTTGAGTTTTTCAAGCGTTTCTTACCTCAAAACTGCCATATCTCGCGATCGGATTGACCAATCCGCAAAATTTCAGTTGCATCTGAAAGTAGAAACTGGCCCGATTACAACGGTATGAGTAGTTTTCCCCTAGGCCGTTCTAGTTATTCGTTTCGAGCATCAGAACTGCGAAAATTTTGAGTTTTTCAAGCGTTTCTTACCTGAAAACTGCCATATATCGCGAACGGCTTGAGCAATCCGCAAAATTTCTGTTGCATCTGAAAGTAGAAACTCGCCCGATTACAACGGTCTGAGTAGTTTTCCCCTAGGCCGTTCTAGTTATTCGTTTCGAGCATCAGACTACGAAAATTTTGAGTTTTTCAAGCGTTTCTTACCTAAAAACTGCCATATCTCGCGAACGGATTGACCAATCCGCAAAGTTTCAGTTGCATCTGAAAGTAGAAGCTCGCCCGATTACAACGGTCTGAGTAGTTTTCCCCTAGGCCGTTCTAGTTATTCGTTTCGAGCATCAGAACTGCGAAAATTTTGAGTTTTTCAAGCGTTTCTTACCTCAAAACTGCCATATCTCGCGATCGGATTGACCAATCCGCAAAATTTCAGTTGCATCTGAAAGTAGAAACTGGCCCGATTACAACGGTATGAGTAGTTTTCCCCTAGGCCGTTCTAGTTATTCGTTTCGAGCATCAGAACTGCGAAAATTTTGAGTTTTTCAAGCGTTTCTTACCTGAAAACTGCCATATATCGCGAACGGCTTGAGCAATCCGCAAAATTTCTGTTGCATCTGAAAGTAGAAACTCGCCCGATTACAACGGTCTGAGTAGTGTTCCCCTAGGCCGTTCTAGTTATTCGTTTCGAGCATCAGACTACGAAAATTTTGAGTTTTTCAAGCGTTTCTTACCTAAAAACTGCCATATCTCGCGAACGGATTGACCAATCTGCAAAGTTTCAGTTGCATCTGAAAGTAGAAGCTCGCACGATTACAACGGTCTGAGTAGTTTTCCCCTAGGCCGTTCTAGTTATACGTTTCGAGCATCAGAACTGCGAAAATTTTGAGTTTTTCAAGCGTTTCTTACCTCAAAACTGCCATATCTCGCGAACGGATTGACCAATCCGCAAAGTTTCTGTTGCATCTGAAAGTAGAAACTCGCCCGATTACAACGGTCTGAGTAGTTTTCCCCCAGGCCGTTCTAGTCATTCGTTTCGAGCATCAGAACTGCGTAAATTTTGAGTTTTTCAAGCGTTTCTTACCTCAAAACTGCCATATCTCGCGAACGGATTGACCAATCCGCAAAGTTTCAGTTGCATCTGAAAGTAGAAGCTCGCCCGATTACAACGGTCTGAGTAGTTTTCCCCTAGGCCGTTCTAGTTATTCGTTTCGAGCATCAGAACTGCGAAAATTTTGAGTTTTTCAAGCGTTTCTTACCTCAAAACTGCCATATTTCGCGAACGGATTGACCAATCCGCAAAGTTTCTGTTGCATATGAAAGTAGAAACTCGCCCGATTACAACGGTCTGAGTAGTTTTCCCCTAGGCCGTTCTAGTTATTCGTTTCGAGCATCAGACTACGAAAATTTTGAGTTTTTCAAGCGTTTCTTACCTAAAAACTGCCATATCTCGCGAACGGATTGACCAATCCGCAAAGTTTCAGTTGCATCTGAAAGTAGAAGCTTGCCCGAATACAACGGTCTGAGTAGTTTTCCCCTAGGCCGTTCTAGTTATTCGTTTCGAGCATCAGACTGCGAAAATTTTGAGTTTTTCAAGCGTTTCTTACCTCAAAACTGCCATATCTCGCGATCGGATTGACCAATCCGCAAAATTTCTGTTGCATCTGAAAGTAGAAACTCGCCCGATTACAACGGTCTGAGTAGTTTTCCCCTAGGCCGTTCTAGTCATTCGTTTCGAGCATCAGAACTGCGTAAATTTTGAGTTTTTCAAGCGTTTCTTACCTGAAAACTGCCATATCTCGCGAACGGATTGACCAATCCGCAAAATTTCAGTTGCATCTGAAAGTAGAAACTGGCCCGATTACAACGGTATGAGTAGTTTTCCCCTAGGCCGTTCTAGTTATTCGTTTCGTGCATCAGAACTGCGTAAATTTTGAGTTTTCAAGCGTTTCTTACCTAAAAACTGCCATATCTCGCGAACGGATTGACCAATCCGCAAAGTTTCAGTTGCATCTGAAAGTAGAAGCTCGCCCGATTACAACGGTCTGAGTAGTTTTCCCCTAGGCCGTTCTAGTTATTCGTTTCGAGCATCAGAACTGCGAAAATTTTGAGTTTTTCAAGCGTTTCTTACCTCAAAACTGCCATATCTCGCGATCGGATTGACCAATCCGCAAAATTTCAGTTGCATCTGAAAGTAGAAACTGGCCCGATTACAACGGTATGAGTAGTTTTCCCCTAGGCCGTTCTAGTTATTCGTTTCGAGCATCAGAACTGCGAAAATTTTGAGTTTTTCAAGCGTTTCTTACCTGAAAACTGCCATATATCGCGAACGGCTTGAGCAATCCGCAAAATTTCTGTTGCATCTGAAAGTAGAAACTCGCCCGATTACAACGGTCTGAGTAGTTTTCCCCTAGGCCGTTCTAGTTATTCGTTTCGAGCATCAGACTACGAAAATTTTGAGTTTTTCAAGCGTTTCTTACCTAAAAACTGCCATATCTCGCGAACGGATTGACCAATCCGCAAAGTTTCAGTTGCATCTGAAAGTAGAAGCTCGCCCGATTACAACGGTCTGAGTAGTTTTCCCCTAGGCCGTTCTAGTTATTCGTTTCGAGCATCAGAACTGCGAAAATTTTGAGTTTTTCAAGCGTTTCTTACCTCAAAACTGCCATATCTCGCGATCGGATTGACCAATCCGCAAAATTTCAGTTGCATCTGAAAGTAGAAACTGGCCCGATTACAACGGTATGAGTAGTTTTCCCCTAGGCCGTTCTAGTTATTCGTTTCGAGCATCAGAACTGCGAAAATTTTGAGTTTTTCAAGCGTTTCTTACCTGAAAACTGCCATATATCGCGAACGGCTTGAGCAATCCGCAAAATTTCTGTTGCATCTGAAAGTAGAAACTCGCCCGATTACAACGGTCTGAGTAGTGTTCCCCTAGGCCGTTCTAGTTATTCGTTTCGAGCATCAGACTACGAAAATTTTGAGTTTTTCAAGCGTTTCTTACCTAAAAACTGCCATATCTCGCGAACGGATTGACCAATCTGCAAAGTTTCAGTTGCATCTGAAAGTAGAAGCTCGCACGATTACAACGGTCTGAGTAGTTTTCCCCTAGGCCGTTCTAGTTATACGTTTCGAGCATCAGAACTGCGAAAATTTTGAGTTTTTCAAGCGTTTCTTACCTCAAAACTGCCATATCTCGCGAACGGATTGACCAATCCGCAAAGTTTCTGTTGCATCTGAAAGTAGAAACTCGCCCGATTACAACGGTCTGAGTAGTTTTCCCCCAGGCCGTTCTAGTCATTCGTTTCGAGCATCAGAACTGCGTAAATTTTGAGTTTTTCAAGCGTTTCTTACCTCAAAACTGCCATATCTCGCGAACGGATTGACCAATCCGCAAAGTTTCAGTTGCATCTGAAAGTAGAAGCTCGCCCGATTACAACGGTCTGAGTAGTTTTCCCCTAGGCCGTTCTAGTTATTCGTTTCGAGCATCAGAACTGCGAAAATTTTGAGTTTTTCAAGCGTTTCTTACCTCAAAACTGCCATATTTCGCGAACGGATTGACCAATCCGCAAAGTTTCTGTTGCATATGAAAGTAGAAACTCGCCCGATTACAACGGTCTGAGTAGTTTTCCCCTAGGCCGTTCTAGTCATTCGTTTCGAGCATCAGAACTGCGTAAATTTTGAGTTTTCAAGCGTTTCTTACCTAAAAACTGCCATATCTCGCGAACGGATTGACCAATCCGCAAAGTTTCAGTTGTATCTGAAAGTAGAAGCTAGCCCGATTACAACGGTCTGAGTAGTTTTCCCATAGGCCGTTCTAGTTATTCGTTTCGAGCATCAGAACTGCGAAAATTTTGAGTTTTTCAAGCGTTTCTTACCTCAAAACTGCCATATCTCGCGATCGGATTGACCAATCCGCAAAATTTCAGTTGCATATGAAAGTAGAAACCGGCCCGATTACAACGGTATGAGTAGTTTTCCCCTAGGCCGTTCTAGTTATTCGTTTCGAGCATCAGAACTGCGAAAATTTTGAGTTTTTCAAGCGTTTCTTACCTGAAAACTGCCATATATCGCGAACGGATTGAGCAATCCGCAAAATTTCTGTTGCATCTGAAAGTAGAAACTCGCCCTATTACAACGGTCTGAGTAGTTTTCCCCTAGGCCGTTCTAGTTATTCGTTTCGAGCATCAGACTACGAAAATTTTGAGTTTTTCAAGCGTTTCTTACCTCAAAATTGCCATATCTCGCGAACGGATTGACCAATCCGCAAAGTTTCTGTTGCATCTGAAAGTAGAAACTCGCCCGATTACAACGGTCTGAGTAGTTTTCCCCTAGGCCGTTCTAGTTATTCGTTTCGAGCATCAGAACTGCGAAAATTTTGAGTTTTTCAAGCGTTTCTTACCTCAAAACAGCCATATCTCGCGATCGGATTGACCAATCCGCAAAGTTTCAGTTGCATCTGAAAGTAGAAGCTCGCCCGATTACAACGGTCTGAGTAGTTTTCCCCTAGGCTGTTCTAGTTATTCGTTTCGAGCATCAGAACTGCGAAAATTTTGAGTTTTTCAAGCGTTTCTTACCTCAAAACTGCCATATCTCGCGAACGGATTGACCAATTCGCAAAATTTCAGTTGCATCTGAAAGTAGAAGCTTGCCCGAATACAACGGTCTCAGTAGTTTTCCCGTAGGCCGTTCTAGTTATTCGTTTCGAGCATCAGAACTGCGAATATTTTGAGTTTTTCAAGCGTTTCTTACCTCCCAACTGCCATATCTCGCGAACGGATTGAGCAATCCGCAAAATTTCTGTTGCATCTGAAAGTAGAAACTCGCCCGATTACAACGGTCTGAGTAGTTTTCCCCTAGGCCGTTCTAGTTATTCGTTTCGAGCATCAGAACTGCGAAAATTTTTAGTTTTTCAAGCGTTTCTTACCTCAAAACTGCCATATCTCGCGAACGGATTGAGCAATCCGGAAAATTTCTGTTGCATCTGAAAGTAGAAACTCGCCCGATTACAACGGTCTGAGTAGTTTTCCCCTAGGCCGTTCTAGTTATTCGTTTCGAGCATCAGAACTGCGTAAATTTTTAGTTTTTCAAGCGTTTCTTACCTCAAAACTGCCATATCTCGCGAACGGATTGACCAATTCGCAAAATTTCAGTTGCATCTGAAAGTAGAAGCTTGCCCGAATACAACGGTCTGAGTAGTTTTCCCCTAGGCCGTTCTAGTTATTCGTTTCGAGCATCAGAACTGCGAAAATTTTGAGTTTTTCAAGCGTTTCTTACCTTAAAACTGCCATATCTCGCGAACGGATTGACCAATTCGCAAAATTTCAGTTGCATCTGAAAGTAGAAACTCGCCCGATTACAACGGTCTGAGTAGTTTTCCCCTAGGCCGTTCTAGTTATTCGTTTCGAGCATCAGAACTGCGAAAATTTTGAGTTTTTCAAACGTTTCTTACCTCAAAACTGCCATATCTCGCGAACGGATTGACCAATTCGCAAAATTTCAGTTGCATCTGAAAGTAGAAACTCGCCCGATTACAACGGTCTGAGTAGTTTTCCCCTAGGCCGTTCTAGTTATTCGTTTCGAGCATCAGAACTGCGAAAATTTTGAGTTTTTCAAGCGTTTCTTACCTCAAAACTGCCATATCTCGCGAACGGATTGACCAATTCGCAAAATTTCAGTTGCATCTGAAAGTAGAAGCTTGCCCGAATACAACGGTCTGAGTAGTTTTCCCCTAGGCCGTTCTAGTTATTCGTTTCGAGCATCAGACTGCGAAAATTTTGAGTTTTCAAGCGTTTCTTACCTCAAAACTGCCATATCTCGCGATCGGATTGACCAATCCGCAAAATTTCTGTTGCATCTGAAAGTAGAAACTCGCCCGATTACAACGGTCTGAGTAGTTTTCCCCTAGGCCGTTCTAGTCATTCGTTTCGAGCATCAGAACTGCGTAAATTTTGACTTTTTCAAGCATCTCTTACCTAAAAACTGCCATATCTCGCGAACGGATTGACCAATCCGCAAAGTTTCAGTTGCATCTGAAAGTAGAAGCTCGCCCGATTACAACGGTCTGAGTAGTTTTCCCGTAGGCCGTTCTAGTTATTCGTTTCGAGCATCAGAACTGCGAATATTTTGAGTTTTTCAAGCGTTTCTTACCTCACAACTGCCATATCTCGCGAACGGATTGAGCAATCCGCAAAATTTCTGTTGCATCTGAAAGTAGAAACTCGCCCGATTACAACGGTCTGAGTAGTTTTCCCCTAGGCCGTTCTAGTTATTCGTTTCGAGCATCAGAACTGCGAAAATTTTGAGTTTTTCAAGCGTTTCTTACCTCAAAACTGCAATATCTCGCGAACGGATTGACCAATTCGCAAAATTTCAGTTGCATCTGAAAGTAGAAGCTTGCCCGAATACAACGGTCTGAGTAGTTTTCCCCTAGGCCGTGCTAGTCATTCGTTTCGAGCATCAGAACTGCGTAAATTTTTAGTTTTTCAAGCGTTTCTTACCTCAAAACTGCCATATCTCGCGAACGGATTGAGCAATCCGGAAAATTTCTGTTGCATCTGAAAGTAGAAACTCGCCCGATTACAACGGTCTGAGTAGTTTTCCCCTAGGCCGTTCTAGTTATTCGTTTCGAGCATCAGAACTGCGTAAATTTTTAGTTTTTCAAGCGTTTCTTACCTCAAAACTGCCATATCTCGCGAACGGATTGACCAATTCGCAAAATTTCAGTTGCATCTGAAAGTAGAAGCTTGCCCGAATACAACGGTCTGAGTAGTTTTCCCCTAGGCCGTTCTAGTTATTCGTTTCGAGCATCAGAACTGCGAAAATTTTGAGTTTTTCAAGCGTTTCTTACCTTAAAACTGCCATATCTCGCGAACGGATTGACCAATTCGCAAAATTTCAGTTGCATCTGAAAGTAGAAACTCGCCCGATTACAACGGTCTGAGTAGTTTTCCCCTAGGCCGTTCTAGTTATTCGTTTCGAGCATCAGAACTGCGAAAATTTTGAGTTTTTCAAACGTTTCTTACCTCAAAACTGCCATATCTCGCGAACGGATTGACCAATTCGCAAAATTTCAGTTGCATCTGAAAGTAGAAACTCGCCCGATTACAACGGTCTGAGTAGTTTTCCCCTAGGCCGTTCTAGTTATTCGTTTCGAGCATCAGAACTGCGAAAATTTTGAGTTTTTCAAGCGTTTCTTACCTCAAAACTGCCATATCTCGCGAACGGATTGACCAATTCGCAAAATTTCAGTTGCATCTGAAAGTAGAAGCTTGCCCGAATACAACGGTCTGAGTAGTTTTCCCCTAGGCCGTTCTAGTTATTCGTTTCGAGCATCAGACTGCGAAAATTTTGAGTTTTTCAAGCGTTTCTTACCTCAAAACTGCCATATCTCGCGATCGGATTGACCAATCCGCAAAATTTCTGTTGCATCTGAAAGTAGAAACTCGCCCGATTACAACGGTCTGAGTAGTTTTCCCCTAGGCCGTTCTAGTTATTCGTTTCGAGCATCAGAACTGCGAAAATTTTGAGTTTTTCAAGCATCTCTTACCTAAAAACTGCCATATCTCGCGAACGGATTGACCAATCCGCAAAGTTTCAGTTGCATCTGAAAGTAGAAGCTCGCCCGATTACAACGGTCTGAGTAGTTTTCCCCTAGGCTGTTCTAGTTATTCGTTTCGAGCATCAGAACTGCGAAAATTTTGAGTTTTTCAAGCGTTTCTTACCTCAAAACTGCCATATCTCGCGAACGGATTGACCAATTCGCAAAATTTCAGTTGCATCTGAAAGTAGAAGCTTGCCCGAATACAACGGTCTCAGTAGTTTTCCCGTAGGCCGTTCTAGTTATTCGTTTCGAGCATCAGAACTGCGAATATTTTGAGTTTTTCAAGCGTTTCTTACCTCAAAACTGCCATATCTCGCGAACGGATAGAGCAATCCGCAAAATTTCTGTTGCATCTGAAAGTACAAACTCGCCCGATTACAACGGTCTGAGTAGTTTTCCCCTAGGCCGTTCTAGTTATTCGTTTCGAGCATCAGAACTGCGAAAATTTTGAGTTTTTCAAGCGTTTCTTACCTCAAAACTGCCATATCTCGCGAACGGATTGACCAATTCGCAAAATTTCAGTTGCATCTGAAAGTAGAAGCTTGCCCGAATACAACGGTCTGAGTAGTTTTCCCCTAGGCCGTTCTAGTTATTCGTTTCGAGCATCAGACTGCGAAAATTTTGAGTTTTTCAAGCGTTTCTTACCTCAAAACTGCCATATCTCGCGATCGGATTGACCAATCCGCAAAATTTCTGTTGCATCTGAAAGTAGAAACTCGCCCGATTACAACGGTCTGAGTAGTTTTCCCCTAGGCCGTTCTAGTCATTCGTTTCGAGCATCAGAACTGCGTAAATTTTGAGTTTTTCAAGCGTTTCTTACCTGAAAACTGCCATATCTCGCGAACGGATTGACCAATCCGCAAAGTTTCTGTTGCATCTGAAAGTAGAAACTCGCCCGATTACAACGGTCTGAGTAGTTTTCCCCTAGGCCGTTCTAGCCATTCGTTTCGAGCATCAGAACTGCGTAAATTTTGAGTTTTTCAAGCGTCTCTTACATAAAAACTGCCATATCTCGCGAACGGATTGACCAATCCGCAAAGTTTCAGTTGCATCTGAAAGTAGAAGCTCGCCCGATTACAACGGTCTGAGTAGTTTTCCCCTAGGCCGTTCTAGTTATTCGTTTCGAGCATCAGAACTGCGAAAATTTTGAGTTTTTCAAGCGTTTCTTACCTCAAAACTGCCATATCTCGCGATCGGATTGACCAATCCGCAAAATTTCTGTTGCATCTGAAAGTAGAAACTCGCCCGATTACAACGGTCTGAGTAGTTTTCCCCTAGGCCGTTCTAGTCATTCGTTTCGAGCATCAGAACTGCGTAAATTTTGAGTTTTTCAAGCGTTTGTTACCTGAAAACTGCCGTATCTCGCGAACGGATTGACCAATCCGCAAAGTTTCTGTTGCATCTGAAAGTAGAAACTCGCCCGATTACAACGGTCTGAGTAGTTTTCCCCTAGGCCGTTCTAGTTATTCGTTTCGAGCATCAGAACTGCGAAAATTTTGAGTTTTTCAAGCGTTTCTTACCTCAAAACTGCCATATCTCGCGAACGGATTGACCAATTCGCAAAATTTCAGTTGCATCTGAAAGTAGAAGCTTGCCCGTATACAACGGTCTGAGTAGTTTTCCCCTAGGCCGTTCTAGTTATTCGTTTCGAGCATCAGACTGCGAAAATTTTGAGTTTTTCAAGCGTTTCTTACTTCAAAACTGCCATATCTCGCGAACGGATTGAGCAATCCGCAAAATTTCTGTTGCATCTGAAAGTAGAAACTCGCCCGATTACAACAGTCTGAGTAGTTTTCCCCTAGGCCGTTCTAGTTACTCGTTTCGAGCATCAGAACGGCGAAAATTTTGAGTTTTTCAAGCGTTTCTTACCTCAAAACTGCCATATCTCGCGAACGGATTGAGCAATCCGCAAAATTTCTGTTGCATCTGAAAGTAGAAACTCGCCCGATTACAACGGTCTAAGTAGTTTTCCCCTAGGCCGTTCTAGTTATTCGTTTCGAGCATCAGAACTGCGAAAATTTTAAGTTTTTCAAGCGTTTCTTACCTCAAAACTGCCATATCTCGCGACCGGATTGAGCAATCCACAAAATTTCGGTTGCATCTGAAAGTAGAAACTCGCCCGATTACAACGGTCTGAGTAGTTTTCCCCTAGGCCGTTCTAGTTATTCGTTTCGAGCATCAGAACTGCGAAAATTTTGAGTTTTTCAAGCGTTTCTTACCTCAAAACTGTCATATCTCGCGATCGGATTGACCAATCCGCAAAATTTCAGTTGCATCTGAAAGTAGAAACTGGCCCGATTACAACGGTATGAGTAGTTTTCCCCTAGGCCGTTCTAGTTAATCGTTTCGAGCATCAGAACTGCGAAAATTTTGAGTTTTTCAAGCGTTTCTTACATCAAAACTGCCATATCTCGCGAACGGATTGACCAATCCGCAAAATTTCGGTTGCATCTGAAAGTAGAAACTCGCCCGATTACAATGGTCTGAGTAGTTTTCCCCTAGGCCGTTCTAGTCATTCGTTTCGAGCATCAGAACTGCGTAAGTTTTGAGTTTTTCAAGCGTTTCTTACCTGAAAACTGCCATATATCGCGAACGGATTGAGCAATCCGCAAAATTTCTGTTCCATCTGAAAGTAGAAACTCGCCCGATTACAACGGTCTGAGTAGTTTTGCCCTAGGCCGGTCTAGTTATTCGTTTCGAGCATCAGAACTGCGAAAATTTTGAGTTTTTCAAGCGTTTCTTACCTCAAAACTGCCATATCTCGCGAACGGATTGAGCAATCCGCAAAATTTCGGTTGCAGCTGAAAGTAGAAACTCGCCCGATTACAACGGTCTGAGTAGTTTTCCCCTAGGCCGTTCTAGTCATTCGTTTCGAGCATCAGAACTGCGAAAATTTTGAGTTTTTCAAGCGTTTCTTACCTCAAAACTGCCATATCTCGCGAACGGATTGACCAATCCGCAAAATTTCTGTTGCATCTGAAAGTAGAAACTCGCCCGATTACAACGGTCTGAGTAGTTTTCCCCTAGGCCGTTCTAGTCATTCGTTTCGAGCATCAGAACTGCGTAAATTTTGAGTTTTTCAAGCGTTTCTTACCTGAAAACTGCCATATATCGCGAACGGATTGAGCAATCCGCCAAATTTCTGTTGCATCTGAAAGTAGAAACTCGCCCGATTACAACGGTCTGAGTAGTTTTCGCCTAGGCCGTTCTAGTTATTCGTTTCGAGCATCAGAACTGCGAAAATTTTGAGTTTTTCAAGCGTTTCTTACCTCAAAACTGCCATATCTCGCGATCGGATTGACCAATCCGCAAAATTTCAGTTGCATCTGAAAGTAGAAACTGGCCCGATTACAACGGTATGAGTAGTTTTCCCCTAGGCCGTTCTAGTTATTCGTTTCGAGCATCAGAACTGCGAAAATTTTGAGTTTTTCAAGCGTTTCTTACCTCAAAACTGCCATATCTCGCGAACGGATTGAGCAATCCGCAAAATTTCTGTTGCATCTGAAAGTAGAAACTCGCCCGATTACAACGGTCTGAGTAGTTTTCCCCTAGGCCGTTCTAGTTATTCGTTTCCAGCATCAGAACTGCGAAAATTTTGAGTTTTTCAAGCGTTTCTTACCTCAAAACTGCCATATCTCGCGAACGGATTGAGCAATCCGCAAAATTTCTGTTGCATCTGAAAGTAGAAACTCGCCCGATTACAACGGTCTGAGTAGTTTTCCCCTAGGCCGTTCTAGTCATTCGTTTCGAGCATCAGAACTGCGTAAATTTTGAGTTTTTCAAGCGTTTCTTACCTGAAAACTGCCATATCTCGCGAACGGATTGACCAATCCGCAAAGTTTCTGTTGCATCTGAAAGTAGAAACTCGCCCGATTACAACGGTCTGAGTAGTTTTCCCCTAGGCCGTTCTAGTCATTCGTTTCGAGCATCAGAACTGCGTAAATTTTGAGTTTTTCAAGCGTCTCTTACATAAAAACTGCCATATCTCGCGAACGGATTGACCAATCCGGAAAGTTTCAGTTGCATCTGAAAGTAGAAGCTCGCCCGATTACAACGGTCTGAGTAGTTTTCCCCTAGGCCGTTCTAGTTATTCGTTTCGAGCATCAGAACTGCGAAAATTTTGAGTTTTTCAAGCGTTTCTTACCTCAAAACTGCCATATCTCGCGAACGGATTGACCAATTCGCAAAATTTCAGTTGCATCTGAAAGTAGAAGCTTGCCCGTATACAACGGTCTGAGTAGTTTTCCCCTAGGCCGTTCTAGTTATTCGTTTCGAGCATCAGACTGCGAAAATTTTGAGTTTTTCAAGCGTTTCTTACCTCAAAACTGCCATATCTCGCGAACGGATTGAGCAATCCGCAAAATTTCTGTTGCATCTGAAAGTAGAAACTCGCCCGATTACAACGGTCTGAGTAGTTTTCCCCTAGGCCGTTCTAGTTATTCGTTTCGAGCATCAGAACGGCGAAAATTTTGAGTTTTTCAAGCGTTTCTTACCTCAAAACTGCCATATCTCGCGAACGGATTGAGCAATCCGCAAAATTTCTGTTGCATCTGAAAGTAGAAACTCGCCCGATTACAACGGTCTGAGTAGTTTTCCCCTAGGCCGTTCTAGTCATTCGTTTCGAGCATCAGAACTGCGTAAATTTTGAGTTTTTCAAGCATCTCTTACCTAAAAACTGCCATATCTCGCGAACGGATGGACCAATCCGCAAAGTTTCAGTTGCATCTGAAAGTAGAAGCTCGCCCGATTACAACGGTCTGAGTAGTTTTCCCCTAGGCCGTTCTAGTTATTCGTTTCGAGCATCAGAACTGCGAAAATTTTGAGTTTTTCAAGCGTTTCTTACCTCAAAACTGCCATATCTCGCGAACGGATTGAGCAATCCGCAAAATTTCGGTTGCAGCTGAAAGTAGAAACTCGCCCGATTACAACGGTCTGAGTAGTTTTCCCCTAGGCCGTTCTAGTCATTCGTTTCGAGCATCAGAACTGCGAAAATTTTGAGTTTTTCAAGCGTTTCTTACCTCAAAACTGCCATATCTCGCGAACGGATTGACCAATCCGCAAAATTTCTGTTGCATCTGAAAGTAGAAACTCGCCCGATTACAACGGTCTGAGTAGTTTTCCCCTAGGCCGTTCTAGTCATTCGTTTCGAGCATCAGAACTGCGTAAATTTTGAGTTTTTCAAGCGTTTCTTACCTGAAAACTGCCATATATCGCGAACGGATTGAGCAATCCGCCAAATTTCTGTTGCATCTGAAAGTAGAAACTCGCCCGATTACAACGGTCTGAGTAGTTTTCCCCTAGGCCGTTCTAGTTATTCGTTTCGAGCATCAGAACTGCGAAAATTTTGAGTTTTTCAAGCGTTTCTTACCTCAAAACTGCCATATCTCGCGATCGGATTGACCAATCCGCAAAATTTCAGTTGCATCTGAAAGTAGAAACTGGCCCGATTACAACGGTATGAGTAGTTTTCCCCTAGGCCGTTCTAGTTATTCGTTTCGAGCATCAGAACTGCGAAAATTTTGAGTTTTTCAAGCGTTTCTTACCTCAAAACTGCCATATCTCGCGAACGGATTGAGCAATCCGCAAAATTTCTGTTGCATCTGAAAGTAGAAACTCGCCCGATTACAACGGTCTGAGTAGTTTTCCCCTAGGCCGTTCTAGTTATTCGTTTCCAGCATCAGAACTGCGAAAATTTTGAGTTTTTCAAGCGTTTCTTACCTCAAAACTGCCATATCTCGCGAACGGATTGAGCAATCCGCAAAATTTCTGTTGCATCTGAAAGTAGAAACTCGCCCGATTACAACGGTCTGAGTAGTTTTCCCCTAGGCCGTTCTAGTTATTCGTTTCGAGCATCAGAACTGCGAAAATTTTGAGTTTTTCAAGCGTTTCTTACCTCAAAACTGCCATATCTCGCGAACGGATTGACCAATTCGCAAAATTTCAGTTGCATCTGAAAGTAGAAGCTTGCCCGAGTACAACGGTCTGAGTAGTTTTCCCCTAGGCCGTTCTAGTTATTCGTTTCGAGCATCAGAACTGCGAAAATTTTGAGTTTTTCAAGCGTGTCTTACCTCAAAACTGCCATATCTCGCGAACGGATTGACCAATCCGCAAAATTTCTGTTGCATCTGAAAGTAGAAACTCGCCCGATTACAACGGTCTGAGTAGTTTTCCCCTAGGCCGTTCTAGTCATTCGTTTCGAGCATCAGAACTGCTTAAATTTTGAGTTTTTCAAGCGTCTCTTACATAAAAACTGCCATATCTCGCGAACGGATTGACCAATCAGCAAAGTTTCAGTTGCATCTGAAAGTAGAAGCTCGCCCGATTACAACGGTCTGAGTAGTTTTCCCCTAAGCCGTTCTAGTTATTCGTTTCGAGCATCAGAACTGCGAAAATTTTGAGTTTTTCAAGCGTTTCTTACCTCAAAACTGCCATATCTCGCGAACGGATTGACCAATTCGCAAAATTTCAGTTGCACCTGAAAGTAGAAGCTTGCCCGTATACAACGGTCTGAGTAGTTTTCCCCTAGGCCGTTCTAGTTATTCGTTTCGAGCATCAGACTGCGAAAATTTTGAGTTTTTCAAGCGTTTCTTACCTCAAAACTGCCATATCTCGCGAACGGATTGAGCAATCCGCAAAATTTCTGTTGCATCTGAAAGTAGAAACTCGCCCGATTACAACGGTCTGAGTAGTTTTCCCCTAGGCCGTTCTAGTTATTCGTTTCGAGCATCAGAACGGCGAAAATTTTGAGTTTTTCAAGCGTTTCTTACCTCAAAACTGCCATATCTCGCGAACGGATTGAGCAATCCGCAAAATTTCTGTTGCATCTGAAAGTAGAAACTCGCCCGATTACAACGGTCTGAGTAGTTTTCCCCTAGGCCGTTCTAGTCATTCGTTTCGAGCATCAGAACTGCGTAAATTTTGAGTTTTTCAAGCATCTCTTACCTAAAAACTGCCATACCTCGCGAACGGATTGACCAATCCGCAAAGTTTCAGTTGCATCTGAAAGTAGAAGCTCGCCCGATTACAACGGTCTGAGTAGTTTTCCCCTAGGCCGTTCTAGTCATTCGTTTCGAGCATCAGAACTGCGTAAATTTTGAGTTTTTCAAGCGTTTCTTACCTGAAAACTGCCATATATCGCGAACGGATTGAGCAATCCGCAAAATTTCTGTTGCATCTGAAAGTAGAAACTCGCCCGATTACAACGGTCTGAGTAGTTTTCCCCTGGGCCGTTCTAGTTATTCGTTTCGAGCATCAGAACTGCGAAAATTTTGAGTTTTTCAAGCGTTTCTTACCTCAAAACTGCCATATCTCGCGAACGGATTGAGCAATCCGCAAAATTTCTGTTGCATCTGAAAGTAGAAACTCGCCCGATTACAACGG
Organism: Ptiloglossa arizonensis; assembly: GCF_051014685.1. Lineage (NCBI taxonomy): Eukaryota > Metazoa > Arthropoda > Insecta > Hymenoptera > Colletidae > Ptiloglossa > Ptiloglossa arizonensis. The sequence continues at coordinate 56,494 of NW_027479295.1, read as the reverse complement.
TCTGAGTAGTTTTCCCCTAGGCCGTTCTAGTTATTCGTTTCGAGCATCAGAACTGCGAAAATTTTGAGTTTTTCAAGCGTTTCTTACCTCAAAACTGCCATATCTCGCGATCGGATTGACCAATCCGCAAAATTTCAGTTGCATCTGAAAGTAGAAACTGGCCCGATTACAACGGTATGAGTAGTTTTCCCCTAGGCCGTTCTAGTTATTCGTTTCGAGCATCAGAACTGCGAAAATTTTGAGTTTTTCAAGCGTTTCTTACCTCAAAACTGCCATATCTCGCGAACGGATTGAGCAATCCGCAAAATTTCTGTTGCATCTGAAAGTAGAAACTCGCCCGATTACAACGGTCTGAGTAGTTTTCCCCTAGGCCGTTCTAGTTATTCGTTTCCAGCATCAGAACTGCGAAAATTTTGAGTTTTTCAAGCGTTTCTTACCTCAAAACTGCCATATCTCGCGAACGGATTGAGCAATCCGCAAAATTTCTGTTGCATCTGAAAGTAGAAACTCGCCCGATTACAACGGTCTGAGTAGTTTTCCCCTAGGCCGTTCTAGTTATTCGTTTCGAGCATCAGAACTGCGAAAATTTTGAGTTTTTCAAGCGTTTCTTACCTCAAAACTGCCATATCTCGCGAACGGATTGACCAATTCGCAAAATTTCAGTTGCATCTGAAAGTAGAAGCTTGCCCGAGTACAACGGTCTGAGTAGTTTTCCCCTAGGCCGTTCTAGTTATTCGTTTCGAGCATCAGAACTGCGAAAATTTTGAGTTTTTCAAGCGTGTCTTACCTCAAAACTGCCATATCTCGCGAACGGATTGACCAATCCGCAAAATTTCTGTTGCATCTGAAAGTAGAAACTCGCCCGATTACAACGGTCTGAGTAGTTTTCCCCTAGGCCGTTCTAGTCATTCGTTTCGAGCATCAGAACTGCGTAAATTTTGAGTTTTTCAAGCGTCTCTTACATAAAAACTGCCATATCTCGCGAACGGATTGACCAATCAGCAAAGTTTCAGTTGCATCTGAAAGTAGAAGCTCGCCCGATTACAACGGTCTGAGTAGTTTTCCCCTGGGCCGTTCTAGTTATTCGTTTCGAGCATCAGAACTGCGAAAATTTTGAGTTTTTCAAGCGTTTCTTACCTCAAAACTGCCATATCTCGCGAACGGATTGAGCAATCCGCAAAATTTCTGTTGCATCTGAAAGTAGAAACTCGCCCGATTACAACGGTCTGAGTAGTTTTCCCCTAGGCCGTTCTAGTTATTCGTTTCGAGCATCAGAACTGCGAAAATTTTGAGTTTTTCAAGCGTTTCTTACCTCAAAACTGCCATATCTCGCGATCGGATTGACCAATCCGCAAAATTTCAGTTGCATCTGAAAGTAGAAACTGGCCCGATTACAACGGTATGAGTAGTTTTCCCCTAGGCCGTTCTAGTTATTCGTTTCGAGCATCAGAACTGCGAAAATTTTGAGTTTTTCAAGCGTTTCTTACCTCAAAACTGCCATATCTCGCGAACGGATTGAGCAATCCGCAAAATTTCTGTTGCATCTGAAAGTAGAAACTCGCCCGATTACAACGGTCTGAGTAGTTTTCCCCTAGGCCGTTCTAGTTATTCGTTTCCAGCATCAGAACTGCGAAAATTTTGAGTTTTTCAAGCGTTTCTTACCTCAAAACTGCCATATCTCGCGAACGGATTGAGCAATCCGCAAAATTTCTGTTGCATCTGAAAGTAGAAACTCGCCCGATTACAACGGTCTGAGTAGTTTTCCCCTAGGCCGTTCTAGTTATTCGTTTCGAGCATCAGAACTGCGAAAATTTTGAGTTTTTCAAGCGTTTCTTACCTCAAAACTGCCATATCTCGCGAACGGATTGACCAATTCGCAAAATTTCAGTTGCATCTGAAAGTAGAAGCTTGCCCGAGTACAACGGTCTGAGTAGTTTTCCCCTAGGCCGTTCTAGTTATTCGTTTCGAGCATCAGAACTGCGAAAATTTTGAGTTTTTCAAGCGTGTCTTACCTCAAAACTGCCATATCTCGCGAACGGATTGACCAATCCGCAAAATTTCTGTTGCATCTGAAAGTAGAAACTCGCCCGATTACAACGGTCTGAGTAGTTTTCCCCTAGGCCGTTCTAGTCATTCGTTTCGAGCATCAGAACTGCGTAAATTTTGAGTTTTTCAAGCGTCTCTTACATAAAAACTGCCATATCTCGCGAACGGATTGACCAATCAGCAAAGTTTCAGTTGCATCTGAAAGTAGAAGCTCGCCCGATTACAACGGTCTGAGTAGTTTTCCCCTAAGCCGTTCTAGTTATTCGTTTCGAGCATCAGAACTGCGAAAATTTTGAGTTTTTCAAGCGTTTCTTACCTCAAAACTGCCATATCTCGCGAACGGATTGACCAATTCGCAAAATTTCAGTTGCACCTGAAAGTAGAAGCTTGCCCGTATACAACGGTCTGAGTAGTTTTCCCCTAGGCCGTTCTAGTTATTCGTTTCGAGCATCAGACTGCGAAAATTTTGAGTTTTTCAAGCGTTTCTTACCTCAAAACTGCCATATCTCGCGAACGGATTGAGCAATCCGCAAAATTTCTGTTGCATCTGAAAGTAGAAACTCGCCCGATTACAACGGTCTGAGTAGTTTTCCCCTAGGCCGTTCTAGTTATTCGTTTCGAGCATCAGAACGGCGAAAATTTTGAGTTTTTCAAGCGTTTCTTACCTCAAAACTGCCATATCTCGCGAACGGATTGAGCAATCCGCAAAATTTCTGTTGCATCTGAAAGTAGAAACTCGCCCGATTACAACGGTCTGAGTAGTTTTCCCCTAGGCCGTTCTAGTCATTCGTTTCGAGCATCAGAACTGCGTAAATTTTGAGTTTTTCAAGCATCTCTTACCTAAAAACTGCCATACCTCGCGAACGGATTGACCAATCCGCAAAGTTTCAGTTGCATCTGAAAGTAGAAGCTCGCCCGATTACAACGGTCTGAGTAGTTTTCCCCTAGGCCGTTCTAGTCATTCGTTTCGAGCATCAGAACTGCGTAAATTTTGAGTTTTTCAAGCGTTTCTTACCTGAAAACTGCCATATATCGCGAACGGATTGAGCAATCCGCAAAATTTCTGTTGCATCTGAAAGTAGAAACTCGCCCGATTACAACGGTCTGAGTAGTTTTCCCCTTGGCCGTTCTAGTTATTCGTTTCGAGCATCAGAACTGCGAAAATTTTGAGTTTTTCAAGCGTTTCTTACCTCAAAACTGCCATATCTCGCGAACGGATTGAGCAATCCGCAAAATTTCTGTTGCATCTGAAAGTAGAAACTCGCCCGATTACAACGGTCTGAGTAGTTTTCCCCTAGGCCGTTCTAGTTATTCGTTTCGAGCATCAGAACTGCGAAAATTTTGAGTTTTTCAAGCGTTTCTTACCTCAAAACTGCCATATCTCGCGAACGGATTGAGCAATCCGCAAAATTTCTGTTGCATCTGAAAGTAGAAGCTCGCCCGATTACAACGGTCTGAGTAGTTTTCCCCTAGGCCGTTCTAGTCATTCGTTTCGAGCATCAGAACTGCGTAAATTTTGAGTTTTTCAAGCGTTTCTTACCTGAAAACTGCCATATATCGCGAACGGATTGAGCAATCCGCAAAATTTCTGTTGCATCTGAAAGTAGAAACTCGCCCGATTACAACGGTCTGAGTAGTTTTCCCCTGGGCCGTTCTAGTTATTCGTTTCGAGCATCAGAACTGCGAAAATTTTGAGTTTTTCAAGCGTTTCTTACCTCAAAACTGCCATATCTCGCGAACGGATTGAGCAATCCGCAAAATTTCTGTTGCATCTGAAAGTAGAAACTCGCCCGATTACAACGGTCTGAGTAGTTTTCCCCTAGGCCGTTCTAGTTATTCGTTTCGAGCATCAGAACTGCGAAAATTTTGAGTTTTTCAAGCGTTTCTTACCTCAAAACTGCCATATCTCGCGATCGGATTGACCAATCCGCAAAATTTCAGTTGCATCTGAAAGTAGAAACTGGCCCGATTACAACGGTATGAGTAGTTTTCCCCTAGGCCGTTCTAGTTATTCGTTTCGAGCATCAGAACTGCGAAAATTTTGAGTTTTTCAAGCGTTTCTTACCTCAAAACTGCCATATCTCGCGAACGGATTGAGCAATCCGCAAAATTTCTGTTGCATCTGAAAGTAGAAACTCGCCCGATTACAACGGTCTGAGTAGTTTTCCCCTAGGCCGTTCTAGTTATTCGTTTCCAGCATCAGAACTGCGAAAATTTTGAGTTTTTCAAGCGTTTCTTACCTCAAAACTGCCATATCTCGCGAACGGATTGAGCAATCCGCAAAATTTCTGTTGCATCTGAAAGTAGAAACTCGCCCGATTACAACGGTCTGAGTAGTTTTCCCCTAGGCCGTTCTAGTTATTCGTTTCGAGCATCAGAACTGCGAAAATTTTGAGTTTTTCAAGCGTTTCTTACCTCAAAACTGCCATATCTCGCGAACGGATTGACCAATTCGCAAAATTTCAGTTGCATCTGAAAGTAGAAGCTTGCCCGAGTACAACGGTCTGAGTAGTTTTCCCCTAGGCCGTTCTAGTTATTCGTTTCGAGCATCAGAACTGCGAAAATTTTGAGTTTTTCAAGCGTGTCTTACCTCAAAACTGCCATATCTCGCGAACGGATTGACCAATCCGCAAAATTTCTGTTGCATCTGAAAGTAGAAACTCGCCCGATTACAACGGTCTGAGTAGTTTTCCCCTAGGCCGTTCTAGTCATTCGTTTCGAGCATCAGAACTGCGTAAATTTTGAGTTTTTCAAGCGTCTCTTACATAAAAACTGCCATATCTCGCGAACGGATTGACCAATCAGCAAAGTTTCAGTTGCATCTGAAAGTAGAAGCTCGCCCGATTACAACGGTCTGAGTAGTTTTCCCCTAAGCCGTTCTAGTTATTCGTTTCGAGCATCAGAACTGCGAAAATTTTGAGTTTTTCAAGCGTTTCTTACCTCAAAACTGCCATATCTCGCGAACGGATTGACCAATTCGCAAAATTTCAGTTGCACCTGAAAGTAGAAGCTTGCCCGTATACAACGGTCTGAGTAGTTTTCCCCTAGGCCGTTCTAGTTATTCGTTTCGAGCATCAGACTGCGAAAATTTTGAGTTTTTCAAGCGTTTCTTACCTCAAAACTGCCATATCTCGCGAACGGATTGAGCAATCCGCAAAATTTCTGTTGCATCTGAAAGTAGAAACTCGCCCGATTACAACGGTCTGAGTAGTTTTCCCCTAGGCCGTTCTAGTTATTCGTTTCGAGCATCAGAACGGCGAAAATTTTGAGTTTTTCAAGCGTTTCTTACCTCAAAACTGCCATATCTCGCGAACGGATTGAGCAATCCGCAAAATTTCTGTTGCATCTGAAAGTAGAAACTCGCCCGATTACAACGGTCTGAGTAGTTTTCCCCTAGGCCGTTCTAGTCATTCGTTTCGAGCATCAGAACTGCGTAAATTTTGAGTTTTTCAAGCATCTCTTACCTAAAAACTGCCATACCTCGCGAACGGATTGACCAATCCGCAAAGTTTCAGTTGCATCTGAAAGTAGAAGCTCGCCCGATTACAACGGTCTGAGTAGTTTTCCCCTAGGCCGTTCTAGTCATTCGTTTCGAGCATCAGAACTGCGTAAATTTTGAGTTTTTCAAGCGTTTCTTACCTGAAAACTGCCATATATCGCGAACGGATTGAGCAATCCGCAAAATTTCTGTTGCATCTGAAAGTAGAAACTCGCCCGATTACAACGGTCTGAGTAGTTTTCCCGTGGGCCGTTCTAGTTATTCGTTTCGAGCATCAGAACTGCGAAAATTTTGAGTTTTTCAAGCGTTTCTTACCTCAAAACTGCCATATCTCGCGAACGGATTGAGCAATCCGCAAAATTTCTGTTGCATCTGAAAGTAGAAACTCGCCCGATTACAACGGTCTGAGTAGTTTTCCCCTAGGCCGTTCTAGTTATTCGTTTCGAGCATCAGAACTGCGAAAATTTTGAGTTTTTCAAGCGTTTCTTACCTCAAAACTGCCATATCTCGCGAACGGATTGAGCAATCCGCAAAATTTCTGTTGCATCTGAAAGTAGAAACTCGCCCGATTACAACGGTCTGAGTAGTTTTCCCCTAGGCCGTTCTAGTTATTCGTTTCGAGCATCAGAACTGCGAAAATTTTGAGTTTTTCAAGCGTTTCTTACCTCAAAACTGCCATATCTCGCGAACGGATTGACCAATTCGCAAAATTTCAGTTGCATCTGAAAGTAGAAGCTTGCCCGAGTACAACGGTCTGAGTAGTTTTCCCCTAGGCCGTTCTAGTTATTCGTTTCGAGCATCAGAACTGCGAAAATTTTGAGTTTTTCAAGCGTTTCTTACCTCAAAACTGCCATATCTCGCGAACGGATTGACCAATTCGCAAAATTTCAGTTGCATCTGAAAGTAGAAACTCGCCCGATTACAACGGTCTGAGTAGTTTTCCCCTAGGCCGTTCTAGTTATTCGTTTCGAGCATCAGACTGCGTAAATTTTGAGTTTTTCAAGCGTTTCTTACCTGAAAACTGCCATATCTCGCGAACGGATGGACCAATCCGCAAAGTTTCTGTTGCATCTGAAAGTAGAAACTCGCCCGATTACAACGGTCTGAGTAGTTTTCCCCTAGGCCGTTCTAGTCATTCGTTTCGAGCATCAGAACTGCGTAAATTTTGAGTTTTTCAAGCGTCTCTTACCTAGAAACTGCCATATCTCGCGAACGGATTGACCAATCCGCAAAGTTTCAGTTGCATCTGAAAGTAGAAGCTCGCCCGATTACAACGGTCTGAGTAGTTTTCCCCTAGGCCGTTCTAGTTATTCGTTTTGAGCATCAGAACTGCGAAAATTTTGAGCTTTTCAAGCGTTTCTTACCTCAAAACTGCCATATCTCGCGATCGGATTGACCAATCCGCAAAATTTCAGTTGCATCTGAAAGTAGAAACTGGCCCGATTACAACGGTATGAGTAGTTTTCCCCTAGGCCGTTCTAGTTATTCGTTTCGAGCATCAGAACTGCGAAAATTTTGAGTTTTTCAAGCGTTTCTTACCTCAAAACTGCCATATCTCGCGAACGGATTGACCAATCTGCAAAATTTCTGTTGCATCTGAAAGTAGAAACTCGCCCGATTACAACGGTCTGAGTAGTTTTCCCCTAGGCCGTTCTAGTCATTCGTTTCGAGCATCAGAACTGCGTAAATTTTGAGTTTTTCAAGCGTCTCTTACATAAAAACTGCCATATCTCGCGAACGGATTGACCAATCATCAAAGTTTCAGTTGCATCTGAAAGTAGAAGCTCGCCCGATTACAACGGTCTGAGTAGTTTTCCCCTAGGCCGTTCTAGTTATTCGTTTCGAGCATCAGAACTGCGAAAATTTTGAGTTTTTCAAGCGTTTCTTACCTCAAAACTGCCATATCTCGCGAACGGATTGAGCAATCCGCAAAATTTCTGTTGCATCTGAAAGTAGAAACTCGCCCGATTACAACGGTCTGAGTAGTTTTCCCCTAGGCCGTTCTAGTTATTCGTTTCGAGCATCAGAACTGCGAAAATTTTGAGTTTTTCAAGCGTTTCTTACCTCAAAACTGCCATATCTCGCGAACGGATTGACCAATTCGCAAAATTTCAGTTGCATCTGAAAGTAGAAGCTTGCCCGAGTACAACGGTCTGAGTAGTTTTCCCCTAGGCCGTTCTAGTTATTCGTTTCGAGCATCAGAACTGCGAAAATTTTGAGTTTTTCAAGCGTTTCTTACCTCAAAACTGCCATATCTCGCGAACGGATTGACCAATTCGCAAAATTTCAGTTGCATCTGAAAGTAGAAACTCGCCCGATTACAACGGTCTGAGTAGTTTTCCCCTAGGCCGTTCTAGTTACTCGTTTCGAGCATCAGACTGCGTAAATTTTGAGTTTTTCAAGCGTTTCTTACCTGAAAACTGCCATATCTCGCGAACGGATTGACCAATCCGCAAAGTTTCTGTTGCATCTGAAAGTAGAAACTCGCCCGATTACAACGGTCTGAGTAGTTTTCCCCTGGGCCGTTCTAGTCATTCGTTTCGAGCATCAGAACTGCGTAAATTTTGAGTTTTTCAAGAGTCTCTTACCTAGAAACTGCCATATCTCGCGAACGGATTGACCAATCCGCAAAGTTTCAGTTGCATCTGAAAGTAGAAGCTCGCCCGATTACAACGGTCTGAGTAGTTTTCCCCTAGGCCGTTCTAGTTATTCGTTTCGAGCATCAGAACTGCGAAAATTTTGAGTTTTTCAAGCGTTTCTTACCTCAAAACTGCCATATCTCGCGATCGGATTGACCAATCCGCAAAATTTCAGTTGCATCTGAAAGTAGAAACTGGCCCGATTACAACGGTATGAGTAGTTTTCCCCTAGGCCGTTCTAGTTATTCGTTTCGAGCATCAGAACTGCGAAAATTTTGAGTTTTTCAAGCGTTTCTTACCTCAAAACTGCCATATCTCGCGAACGGATTGAGCAATCCGCAAAATTTCTGTTGCATCTGAAAGTAGAAACTCGCCCGATTACAACGGTCTGAGTAGTTTTCCCCTAGGCCGTTCTAGTCATTCGTTTCGAGCATCAGAACTGCGTAAATTTTGAGTTTTTCAAGCATCTCTTACCTAAAAACTGCCATACCTCGCGAACGGATTGACCAATCCGCAAAGTTTCAGTTGCATCTGAAAGTAGAAGCTCGCCCGATTACAACGGTCTGAGTAGTTTTCCCCTAGGCCGTTCTAGTCATTCGTTTCGAGCATCAGAACTGCGTAAATTTTGAGTTTTTCAAGCGTTTCTTACCTGAAAACTGCCATATATCGCGAACGGATTGAGCAATCCGCAAAATTTCTGTTGCATCTGAAAGTAGAAACTCGCCCGATTACAACGGTCTGAGTAGTTTTCCCCTGGGCCGTTCTAGTTATTCGTTTCGAGCATCAGAACTGCGAAAATTTTGAGTTTTTCAAGCGTTTCTTACCTCAAAACTGCCATATCTCGCGAACGGATTGAGCAATCCGCAAAATTTCTGTTGCATCTGAAAGTAGAAACTCGCCCGATTACAACGGTCTGAGTAGTTTTCCCCTAGGCCGTTCTAGTTATTCGTTTCGAGCATCAGAACTGCGAAAATTTTGAGTTTTTCAAGCGTTTCTTACCTCAAAACTGCCATATCTCGCGAACGGATTGAGCAATCCGCAAAATTTCTGTTGCATCTGAAAGTAGAAACTCGCCCGATTACAACGGTCTGAGTAGTTTTCCCCTAGGCCGTTCTAGTTATTCGTTTCGAGCATCAGAACTGCGAAAATTTTGAGTTTTTCAAGCGTTTCTTACCTCAAAACTGCCATATCTCGCGAACGGATTGACCAATTCGCAAAATTTCAGTTGCATCTGAAAGTAGAAGCTTGCCCGAGTACAACGGTCTGAGTAGTTTTCCCCTAGGCCGTTCTAGTTATTCGTTTCGAGCATCAGAACTGCGAAAATTTTGAGTTTTTCAAGCGTTTCTTACCTCAAAACTGCCATATCTCGCGAACGGATTGACCAATTCGCAAAATTTCAGTTGCATCTGAAAGTAGAAACTCGCCCGATTACAACGGTCTGAGTAGTTTTCCCCTAGGCCGTTCTAGTTATTCGTTTCGAGCATCAGACTGCGTAAATTTTGAGTTTTTCAAGCGTTTCTTACCTGAAAACTGCCATATCTCGCGAACGGATTGACCAATCCGCAAAGTTTCTGTTGCATCTGAAAGTAGAAACTCGCCCGATTACAACGGTCTGAGTAGTTTTCCCCTAGGCCGTTCTAGTCATTCGTTTCGAGCATCAGAACTGCGTAAATTTTGAGTTTTTCAAGCGTCTCTTACCTAGAAACTGCCATATCTCGCGAACGGATTGACCAATCCGCAAAGTTTCAGTTGCATCTGAAAGTAGAAGCTCGCCCGATTACAACGGTCTGAGTAGTTTTCCCCTAGGCCGTTCTAGTTATTCGTTTCGAGCATCAGAACTGCGAAAATTTTGAGTTTTTCAAGCGTTTCTTACCTCAAAACTGCCATATCTCGCGATCGGATTGACCAATCCGCAAAATTTCAGTTGCATCTGAAAGTAGAAACTGGCCCGATTACAACGGTATGAGTAGTTTTCCCCTAGGCCGTTCTAGTTATTCGTTTCGAGCATCAGAACTGCGAAAATTTTGAGTTTTTCAAGCGTTTCTTACCTCAAAACTGCCATATCTCGCGAACGGATTGACCAATCTGCAAAATTTCTGTTGCATCTGAAAGTAGAAACTCGCCCGATTACAACGGTCTGAGTAGTTTTCCCCTAGGCCGTTCTAGTCATTCGTTTCGAGCATCAGAACTGCGTAAATTTTGAGTTTTTCAAGCGTCTCTTACATAAAAACTGCCATATCTCGCGAACGGATTGACCAATCATCAAAGTTTCAGTTGCATCTGAAAGTAGAAGCTCGCCCGATTACAACGGTCTGAGTAGTTTTCCCCTAGGCCGTTCTAGTTATTCGTTTCGAGCATCAGAACTGCGAAAATTTTGAGTTTTTCAAGCGTTTCTTACCTCAAAACTGCCATATCTCGCGATCGGATTGACCAATCCGCAAAATTTCAGTTGCATCTGAAAGTAGAAACTGGCCCGATTACAACGGTATGAGTAGTTTTCCCCTAGGCCGTTCTAGTTATTCGTTTCGAGCATCAGAACTGCGAAAATTTTGAGTTTTTCAAGCGTTTCTTACCTCAAAACTGCCATATCTCGCGAACGGATTGACCAATCCGCAAAATTTCTGTTGCATCTGAAAGTAGAAACTCGCCCGATTACAACGGTCTGAGTAGTTTTCCCCTAGGCCGTTCTAGTCATTCGTTTCGAGCATCAGAACTGCGTAAATTTTGAGTTTTTCAAGCGTCTCTTACATAAAAACTGCCATATCTCGCGAACGGATTGACCAATCAGCAAAGTTTCAGTTGCATCTGAAAGTAGAAGCTCGCCCGATTACAACGGTCTGAGCAGTTTTCCCCTAAGCCGTTCTAGTTATTCGTTTCGAGCATCAGAACTGCGAAAATTTTGAGTTTTTCAAGCGTTTCTTACCTCAAAACTGCCATATCTCGCGAACGGATTGAGCAATCCGCAAAATTTCTGTTGCATCTGAAAGTAGAAACTCGCCCGATTACAACGGTCTGAGTAGTTTTCCCCTAGGCCGTTCTAGTTATTCGTTTCGAGCATCAGAACGGCGAAAATTTTGAGTTTTTCAAGCGTTTCTTACCTCAAAACTGCCATATCTCGCGAACGGATTGAGCAATCCGCAAAATTTCTGTTGCATCTGAAAGTAGAAACTCGCCCGATTACAACGGTCTGAGTAGTTTTCCCCTAGGCCGTTCTAGTCATTCGTTTCGAGCATCAGAACTGCGTAAATTTTGAGTTTTTCAAGCATCTCTTACCTAAAAACTGCCATACCTCGCGAACGGATTGACCAATCCGCAAAGTTTCAGTTGCATCTGAAAGTAGAAGCTCGCCCGATTACAACGGTCTGAGTAGTTTTCCCCTAGGCCGTTCTAGTCATTCGTTTCGAGCATCAGAACTGCGAAAATTTTGAGTTTTTCAAGCGTTTCTTACCTCAAAACTGCCATATCTCGCGATCGGATTGACCAATCCGCAAAGTTTCTGTTGCATCTGAAAGTAGAAACTCGCCCGATTACAACGGTCTGAGTAGTTTTCCCCTAGGCCGTTCTAGTCATTCGTTTCGAGCATCAGAACTGCGTAAATTTTGAGTTTTTCAAGCGTCTCTTACCTAGAAACTGCCATATCTCGCGAACGGATTGACCAATCCGCAAAGTTTCAGTTGCATCTGAAAGTAGAAGCTCGCCCGATTACAACGGTCTGAGTAGTTTTCCCCTAGGCCGTTCTAGTTATTCGTTTCGAGCATCAGAACTGCGAAAATTTTGAGTTTTTCAAGCGTTTCTTACCTCAAAACTGCCATATCTCGCGATCGGATTGACCAATCCGCAAAATTTCAGTTGCATCTGAAAGTAGAAACTGGCCCGATTACAACGGTATGAGTAGTTTTCCCCTAGGCCGTTCTAGTTATTCGTTTCGAGCATCAGAACTGCGAAAATTTTGAGTTTTTCAAGCGTTTCTTACCTCAAAACTGCCATATCTCGCGAACGGATTGACCAATCCGCAAAATTTCTGTTGCATCTGAAAGTAGAAACTCGCCCGATTACAACGGTCTGAGTAGTTTTCCCCTAGGCCGTTCTAGTCATTCGTTTCGAGCATCAGAACTGCGAAAATTTTGAGTTTTTCAAGTGTTTCTTACCTCAAAACTGCCATATCTCGCGATCGGATTGACCAATCCGCAAAATTTCAGTTGCATCTGAAAGTAGAAACTGGCCCGATTACAACGGTATGAGTAGTTTTCCCCTAGGCCGTTCTAGTTATTCGTTTCGAGCATCAGAACTGCGAAAATTTTGAGTTTTTCAAGCGTTTCTTACCTCAAAACTGCCATATCTCGCGAACGGATTGAGCAATCCGCAAAATTTCTGTTGCATCTGAAAGTAGAAACTCGCCCGATTACAACGGTCTGAGTAGTTTTCCCCTAGGCCGTTCTAGTTATTCGTTTCGAGCATCAGAACTGCGAAAATTTTGAGTTTTTCAAGCGTTTCTTACCTCAAAACTGCCATATCTCGCGAACGGATTGAGCAATCCGCAAAATTTCTGTTGCATCTGAAAGTAGAAACTCGCCCGATTACAACGGTCTGAGTAGTTTTCCCCTAGGCCGTTCTAGTTATTCGTTTCGAGCATCAGAACTGCGAAAATTTTGAGTTTTTCAAGCGTTTCTTACCTCAAAACTGCCATATCTCGCGAACGGATTGACCAATTCGCAAAATTTCAGTTGCATCTGAAAGTAGAAACTCGCCCGATTACAACGGTCTGAGTAGTTTTCCCCTAGGCCGTTCTAGTTATTCGTTTCGAGCATCAGACTGCGTAAATTTTGAGTTTTTCAAGCGTTTCTTACCTGAAAACTGCCATATCTCGCGAACGGATTGACCAATCCGCAAAGTTTCTGTTGCATCTGAAAGTAGAAACTCGCCCGATTACAACGGTCTGAGTAGTTTTCCCCTAGGCCGTTCTAGTCATTCGTTTCGAGCATCAGAACTGCGTAAATTTTGAGTTTTTCAAGCGTCTCTTACCTAGAAACTGCCATATCTCGCGAACGGATTGACCAATCCGCAAAGTTTCAGTTGCATCTGAAAGTAGAAGCTCGCCCGATTACAACGGTCTGAGTAGTTTTCCCCTAGGCCGTTCTAGTTATTCGTTTCGAGCATCAGAACTGCGAAAATTTTGAGTTTTTCAAGCGTTTCTTACCTCAAAACTGCCATATCTCGCGATCGGATTGACCAATCCGCAAAATTTCAGTTGCATCTGAAAGTAGAAACTGGCCCGATTACAACGGTATGAGTAGTTTTCCCCTAGGCCGTTCTAGTTATTCGTTTCGAGCATCAGAACTGCGAAAATTTTGAGTTTTTCAAGCGTTTCTTACCTCAAAACTGCCATATCTCGCGAACGGATTGACCAATCCGCAAAATTTCTGTTGCATCTGAAAGTAGAAACTCGCCCGATTACAACGGTCTGAGTAGTTTTCCCCTAGGCCGTTCTAGTCATTCGTTTCGAGCATCAGAACTGCGTAAATTTTGAGTTTTTCAAGCGTCTCTTACATAAAAACTGCCATATCTCGCGAACGGATTGACCAATCCGCAAAGTTTCAGTTGCATCTGAAAGTAGAAGCTCGCCCGATTACAACGGTCTGAGTAGTTTTCCCCTAGGCCGTTCTAGTTATTCGTTTCGAGCATCAGAACTGCGAAAATTTTGAGTTTTTCAAGCGTTTCTTACCTCAAAACTGCCATATCTCGCGAACGGATTGACCAATTCGCAAAATTTCAGTTGCATCTGAAAGTAGAAACTTGCCCGTATACAAAGGTCTGAGTAATTTTCCCCTAGGCCGTTCTAGTTATTCGTTTCGAGCATCAGACTGCGAAAATTTTGAGTTTTTCAAGCGTTTCTTACCTCAAAACTGCCATATCTCGCGAACGGATTGAGCAATCCGCAAAATTTCTGTTGCATCTGAAAGTAGAAACTCGCCCGATTACAACGGTCTGAGTAGTTTTCCCCTAGGCCGTTCTAGTTATTCGTTTCGAGCATCAGAACGGCGAAAATTTTGAGTTTTTCAAGCGTTTCTTACCTCAAAACTGCCATATCTCGCGAACGGATTGAGCAATCCGCAAAATTTCTGTTGCATCTGAAAGTAGAAACTCGCCCGATTACAACGGTCTGAGTAGTTTTCCCCTAGGCCGTTCTAGTTATTCGTTTCGAGCATCAGAACTGCGAAAATTTTGAGTTTTTCAAGCGTTTCTTACCTCAAAACTGCCATATCTCGCGATCGGATTGAACAATCCGCAAAATTTCTGTTGCATCTGAAAGTAGAAACTCGCCCGATTACAACGGTCTGAGTAGTTTTCCCCTAGGCCGTTCTAGTCATTCGTTTCGAGCATCAGAACTGCGTAAATTTTGAGTTTTTCAAGCGTTTCTTACCTGAAAACTGCCGTATCTCGCGAACGGATTGACCAATCCGCAAAGTTTCTGTTGCATCTGAAAGTAGAAACTCGCCCGATTACAACGGTCTGAGTAGTTTTCCCCTAGGCCGTTCTAGTTATTCGTTTCGAGCATCAGAACTGCGAAAATTTTGAGTTTTTCAAGCGTTTCTTACCTCAAAAGTGCCATATCTCGCGAACGGATTGACCAATTCGCAAAATTTCAGTTGCATCTGAAAGTAGAAGCTTGCCCGTATACAACGGTCTGAGTAGTTTTCCCCTAGGCCGTTCTAGTTATTCGTTTCGAGCACCAGACTGCGAAAATTTTGAGTTTTTCAAGCGTTTCTTACTTCAAAACTGCCATATCTCGCGAACGGATTGAGCAATCCGCAAAATTTCTGTTGCATCTGAAAGTAGAAACTTGCCCGATTACAACAGTCTGAGTAGTTTTCCCCTAGGCCGTTCTAGTTACTCGTTTCGAGCATCAGAACGGCGAAAATTTTGAGTTTTTCAAGCGTTTCTTACCTCAAAACTGCCATATCTCGCGAACGGATTGAGCAATCCGCAAAATTTCTGTTGCATCTGAAAGTAGAAACTCGCCCGATTACAACGGTCTTAGTAGTTTTCCCCTAGGCCGTTCTAGTTATTCGTTTCGAGCATCAGAACTGCGAAAATTTTGAGTTTTTCAAGCGTTTCTTACCTCAAAACTGCCATATCTCGCGACCGGATTGAGCAATCCGCAAAATTTCGGTTGCATCTGAAAGTAGAAACTCGCCCGATTACAACGGTCTGAGTAGTTTTCCCCTAGGCCGTTCTAGTTATTCGTTTCGAGCATCAGAACTGCGAAAATTTTGAGTTTTTCAAGCGTTTCTTACATCAAAACTGCCATATTTCGCGATCGGATTGACCAATCCGCAAAATTTCAGTTGCATCTGAAAGTAGAAACTGGCCCGATTACAACGGTATGAGTAGTTTTCCCCTAGGCCGTTCTAGTTATTCGTTTCGAGCATCAGAACTGCGAAAATTTTGAGTTTTTCAAGCGTTTCTTACCTCAAAACTGCCATATCTCGCGAACGGATTGAGCAATCCGCAAAATTTCTGTTGCATCTGAAAGTAGAAACTCGCCCGATTACAACGGTCTGAGTAGTTTTCCCCTAGGCCGTTCTAGTTAATCGTTTCGAGCATCAGAACTGCGAAAATTTTGAGTTTTTCAAGCGTTTCTTACCTCAAAACTGCCATATCTCGCGAACGGATTGACCAATCCGCAAAATTTCGGTTGCATCTGAAAGTAGAAACTCGCCCGATTACAACGGTCTGATTAGTTTTCCCCTAGGCCGTTCTAGTCATTCGTTTCGAGCATCAGAACTGCGTACATTTTGAGTTTTTCAAGCGTTTCTTACCTGAAAACTGCCATATATCGCGAACGGATTGAGCAATCCGCAAAATTTCTGTTCCATCTGAAAGTAGAAACTCGCCCGATTACAACGGTCTGAGTAGTTTTGCCCTAGGCCGGTCTAGTTATTCGTTTCGAGCATCAGAACTGCGAAAATTTTGAGTTTTTCAAGCGTTTCTTACTTCAAAACTGCCATATCTCGCGATCGGATTGACCAATCCGCAAAATTTCAGTTGCATCTGAAAGTAGAAACTGGCCCGATTACAACGGTATGAGTTGTTTTCCCCTAGGCCGTTCTAGTTATTCGTTTCGAGCATCAGAACTGCGAAAATTTTGAGTTTTTCAAGCGTTTCTTACCTCAAAACTGCCATATCTCGCGAACGGATTGAGCAATCCGCAAAATTTCTGTTGCATCTGAAAGTAGAAACTCGCCCGATTACAACGGTCTGAGTATTTTTCCCCTAGGCCGTTCTAGTTAATCGTTTCGAGCATCAGAACTGCGAAAATTTTGAGTTTTTCAAGCGATTCTTACCTCAAAACTGCCATATCTCGCGAACGGATTGACCAATCCGCAAAATTTCGGTTGCATCTGAAAGTAGAAACTCGCCCGATTACAACGGTCTGAGTAGTTTTCCCCTAGGCCGTTCTAGTCATTCGTTTCGAGCATCAGAACTGCGTAAATTTTGAGTTGTTCAAGCGTTTCTTACCTGAAAACTGCCATATATCGCGAACGGATTGAGCAATCCGCAAAATTTCTGTTGCATCTGAAAGTAGAAACTCGCCCGATTACAACGGTCTGAGTAGTTTTCCCCTAGGCCGTTCTAGTTATTCGTTTCGAGCATCAGAACTGCGAAAATTTTGAGTTTTTCAAGCGTTTCTTACCTGAAAACTGCCATATATCGCGAACGGATTGAGCAATCCGCAAAATTTCTGTTGCATCTGAAAGTAGAAACTCGCCCGATTACAACGGTCTGAGTAGTTTTCCCCTAGGCCGTTCTAGTTATTCGTTTCGAGCATCAGAACTGCGAAAATTTTGAGTTTTTCAAGCGTTTCTTACCTCAAAACTGCCATATCTCGCGATCGGATTGACCAATCCGCAAAATTTCAGTTGCATCTGAAAGTAGAAACTGGCCCGATTACAACGGTATGAGTAGTTTTCCCCTAGGCCGTTCTAGTTATTCGTTTCGAGCATCAGAACTGCGAAAATTTTGAGTTTTTCGAGCGTTTCTTACCTCAAAACTGCCATATCTCGCGAACGGATTGACCAATCCGCAAAATTTCTGTTGCATCTGAAAGTAGAAACTCGCCCGATTACAACGGTCTGAGTAGTTTTCTCCTAGGCCGTTCTAGTCATTCGTTTCGAGCATCAGAACTGCGTAAATTTTGAGTTTTTCAAGCGTTTCTTACCTCAAAACTGCCATATCTCGCGAACGGATTGAGCAATCCGCAAAATTTCTGTTGCATCTGAAAGTAGAAACTCGCCCGATTACAACGGTCTGAGTAGTTTTCCCCTAGGCCGTTCTAGTTATTCGTTTCGAGCATCAGAACTGCGAAAATTTTGAGTTTTTCAAGCGTTTCTTACCTCAAAACTGCCATATCTCGCGAACGGATTGAGCAATCCGCAAAATTTCTGTTGCACCTGAAAGTAGAAACTCGCCCGATTACAACGGTCTGAGTAGTTTTCCCCTAGGCCGTTCTAGTTATTCGTTTCGAGCATCAGAACTGCGAAAATTTTGAGTTTTTCAAGCGTTTCTTACCTCAAAACTGCCATATCTCGCGAACGGATTGAGCAATCCGCAAAATTTCTGTTGCATCTGAAAGTAGAAACTCGCCCGATTACAACGGTCTGAGTAGTTTTCCCCTAGGCCGTTCTAGTTATTCGTTTCGAGCATCAGAACTGCGAAAATTTTGAGTTTTTCAAGCGTTTCTTACATCAAAACTGCCATATCTCGCGAACGGATTGAGCAATCCGCAAAATTTCTGTTGCATCTGAAAGTAGAATCTCGCCCGATTACAACGGTCTGAGTAGTTTTCCCCTAGGCCGTTCTAGTTATTCGTTTCGAGCATCAGAACTGCGTAAATTTAGAGTTTTTCAAGCGTTTCTTACCTCAAAACTGCCATATCTCGCGAACGGATTGAGCAATCCGCAAAATTTCTGTTGCATCTGAAAGTAGAAACTCGCCCGATTACAACGGTCTGAGTAGTTTTCCCCTAGGCCGTTCTAGTTATTCGTTTCGAGCATCAGGACTGCGAAAATTTTGAGTTTTTCAAGCGTTTCTTACCTCAAAACTGCCATATCTCGCGATCGGATTGACCAATCCGCAAAATTTCAGTTGCATCTGAAAGTAGAAACTGGCCCGATTACAACGGTATGAGTAGTTTTCCCCTAGGCCGTTCTAGTTATTCGTTTCGAGCATCAGAACTGCGAAAATTTTGAGTTTTTCAAGCGTTTCTTACCTCAAAACTGCCATATCTCGCGAACGGATTGAGCAATCCGCAAAATTTCGGTTGCGTCTGAAAGTAGAAACTCGTCCGATTACAACGGTCTGAGTAGTTTTCCCCTAGGCCGTTCTAGTCATTCGTTTCGAGCAT
Source organism: Ptiloglossa arizonensis (assembly GCF_051014685.1). Classification (NCBI taxonomy): domain Eukaryota; kingdom Metazoa; phylum Arthropoda; class Insecta; order Hymenoptera; family Colletidae; genus Ptiloglossa; species Ptiloglossa arizonensis. The sequence goes on along the minus strand of NW_027479295.1, from coordinate 37,905 downwards.
CAGAACTGCGAAAATTTTGAGTTTTTCAAGCGTTTCTTACCTCAAAACTGCCATATCTCGCGAACGGATTGACCAATCCGCAAAATTTCTGTTGCATCTGAAAGTAGAAACTCGCCCGATTACAACGGTCTGAGTAGTTTTCCCCTAGGCCGTTCTAGTCATTCGTTTCGAGCATCAGAACTGCGTAAATTTTGAGTTTTTCAAGCGTTTCTTACCTGAAAACTGCCATATCTCGCGAACGGATTGACCAATCCGCAAAGTTTCTGTTGCATCTGAAAGTAGAAACTCGCCCGATTACAACGGTATGAGTAGTTTTCCCCTAGGCTGTTCTAGTCATTCGTTTCGAGCATCAGAACTGCGTAAATTTTGAGTTTTTCAAGCGTCTCTTACATAAAAACTGCCATATCTCGCGAACGGATTGACCAATCCGCAAAGTTTCAGTTGCATCTGAAAGTAGAAGCTCGCCCGATTACAAAGGTCTGAGTAGTTTTCCCCTAGGCCGTTCTAGTTATTCGTTTCGAGCATCAGAACTGCGAAAATTTTGAGTTTTTCAAGCGTTTCTTACCTCAAAACTGCCATATCTCGCGATCGGATTGACCAATCCGCAAAATTTCTGTTGCATCTGAAAGTAGAAACTCGCCCGATTACAACGGTCTGAGAAGTTTTCCCCTAGGCCGTTCTAGTCATTCGTTTCGAGCATCAGAACTGCGTAAATTTTGAGTTTTTCAAGCGTTTCTTACCTGAAAACTGCCATATCTCGCGAACGGATTGACCAATCCGCAAAGTTTCTGTTGCATCTGAAAGTAGAAACTCGCCCGATTACAACGGTCTGAGTAGTTTTCCCGTAGGCCGTTCTAGTTATTCGTTTCGAGCATCAGAACTGCGAAAATTTTGAGTTTTTCAAGCGTTTCTTACCTCAAAACTGCCATATCTCGCGAACGGATTGAGCAATCCGCAAAATTTCTGTTGCATCTGAAAGTAGAAACTCGCCCGATTACAACGGTCTGAGTAGTTTTCCCCTAGGCCGTTCTAGTCATTCGTTTCGAGCATCAGAACTGCGAAAATTTTGAGTTTTTCAAGCGTTTCTTACCTCAAGACTGCCATATCTCGCGAACGGATTGACCAATCCGCAAAATTTCTGTTGCATCTGAAAGTAGAAACTCGCCCGATTACAACGGTCTGAGTAGTTTTCCCCTAGGCCGTTCTAGTCATTCGTTTCGAGCATCAGAACTGCGTAAATTTTGAGTTTTTCAAGCGTTTCTTACCTGAAAACTGCCATATCTCGCGAACGGATTGACCAATCCGCAAAGTTTCTGTTGCATCTGAAAGTAGAAACTCGCCCGATTACAACGGTCTGAGTAGTTTTCCCCTAGGCTGTTCTAGTCATTCGTTTCGAGCATCAGAACTGCGTAAATTTTGAGTTTTTCAAGCGTCTCTTACCTCAAAACTGCCATATCTCGCGATCGGATTGAGCAATCCGCAAAATTTCTGTTGCATCTGAAAGTAGAAACTCGCCCGATTACAAAGGTCTGAGTAGTTTTCCCCTAGGCCGTTCTAGTTATTCGTTTCGAGCATCAGAACTGCGAAAATTTTGAGTTTTTCAAGCGTTTCTTACCTCAAAACTGCCATATCTCGCGAACGGATTGAGCAAACCGCAAAATTTCGGTTGCATCTGAAAGTAGAAACTCGCCCGATTACAACGGTCTGAGTAGTTTTCCCCTAGGCCGTTCTAGTCATTCGTTTCGAGCATCAGAACTGCGAAAATTTTGAGTTTTTCAAGCGTTTCTTACCTCAAAACTGCCATATCTCGCGAACGGATTGACCAATCCCCAAAATTTCGGTTGCATCTGAAAGTAGAAACTCGCCCGATTACAACGGTCTGAGTAGTTTTCCCCTAGGCCGTTCTAGTTATTCGTTTCGAGCATCAGAACTGCGAAAATTTTGAGTTTTTCAAGCGTTTCTTACCTCAAAACTGCCATATCTCGCGATAGGATTGACCAATCCGCAAAATTTCAGTTGCATCTGAAAGTAGAAACTGGCCCGATTACAACGGTATGAGTAGTTTTCCCCTTGGCCGTTCTAGTTATTCGTTTCGAGCATCAGAACTGCGAAAATTTTGAGTTTTTCAAGCGTTTCTTACCTCAAAACTGCCATATCTCGCGAACGGATTGAGCAATCCGCAAAATTTCTGTTGCATCTGAAAGTAGAAACTCGCCCGATTACAACGGTCTGAGTAGTTTTCCCCTAGGCCGTTCTAGTTAATCGTTTCGAGCATCAGAACTGCGAAAATTTTGAGTTTTTCAAGCGTTTCTTACCTCAAAACTGCCATATCTCGCGAACGGATTGACCAATCCGCAAAATTTCGGTTGCATCTGAAAGTAGAAACTCGCCCGATTACAACGGTCTGAGTAGTTTTCCCCTAGGCCGTTCTAGTCATTCGTTTCGAGCATCAGAACTGCGTAAATTTTGAGTTTTTCAAGCGTTTCTTACCTGAAAACTGCCATATATCGCGAACGGATTGAGCAATCCGCAAAATTTCTGTTCCATCTGAAAGTAGAAACTCGCCCGATTACAACGGTCTGAGTAGTTTTGCCCTAGGCCGGTCTAGTTATTCGTTTCGAGCATCAGAACTGCGAAAATTTTGAGTTTTTCAAGCGTTCCTTACCTCAAAACTGCCATATCTCGCGATCGGATTGACCAATCCGCAAAATTTCAGTTGCATCTGAAAGTAGAAACTGGCCCGATTACAACGGTATGAGTAGTTTTCCCCTAGGCCGTTCTAGTTATTCGTTTCGAGCATCAGAACTGCGAAAATTTTGAGTTTTTCAAGCGTTTCTTACCTGAAAACTGCCATATCTCGCGAACGGATTGAGCAATCCGCAAAATTTCTGTTACATCTGAAAGTAGAAACTCGCCCGATTACAACGGTCTGAGTAGTTTTCCCCTAGGCCGTTCTAGTTAATCGTTTCGAGCATCAGAACTGCGAAAATTTTGAGTTTTTCAAGCGTTTCTTACCTCAAAACTGCCATATCTCGCGAACGGATTGACCAATCCGCAAAATTTCGGTTGCATCTGAAAGTAGAAACTCGCCCGATTACAACGGTCTGATTAGTTTTCCCCTAGGCCGTTCTAGTCATTCGTTTCGAGCATCAGAACTGCGTACATTTTGAGTTTTTCAAGCGTTTCTTACCTGAAAACTGCCATATATCGCGAACGGATTGAGCAATCCGCAAAATTTCTGTTCCATCTGAAAGTAGAAACTCGCCCGATTACAACGGTCTGAGTAGTTTTGCCCTAGGCCGGTCTAGTTATTCGTTTCGAGCATCAGAACTGCGAAAATTTTGAGTTTTTCAAGCGTTTCTTACCTCAAAACTGCCATACCTCGCGATCGGATTGACCAATCCGCAAAATTTCAGTTGCATCTGAAAGTAGAAACTGGCCCGATTACAACGGTATGAGTAGTTTTCCCCTAGGCCGTTCTAGTTATTCGTTTCGAGCATCAGAACTGCGAAAATTTTGAGTTTTTCAAGCGTTTCTTACCTCAAAACTGCCATATCTCGCGATCGGATTGACCAATCCGCAAAATTTCAGTTGCATCTGAAAGTAGAAACTGGCCCGATTACAACGGTATGAGTAGTTTTCCCCTAGGCCGTTCTAGTTATTCGTTTCGAGCATCAGAACTGCGAAAATTTTGAGTTTTTCGAGCGTTTCTTACCTCAAAACTGCCATATCTCGCGAACGGATTGACCAATCCGCAAAATTTCTGTTGCATCTGAAAGTAGAAACTCGCCCGATTACAACGGTCTGAGTAGTTTTCTCCTAGGCCGTTCTAGTCATTCGTTTCGAGCATCAGAACTGCGTAAATTTTGAGTTTTTCAAGCGTTTCTTACCTCAAAACTGCCATATCTCGCGAACGGATTGAGCAATCCGCAAAATTTCTGTTGCATCTGAAAGTAGAAACTCGCCCGATTACAACGGTCTGAGTAGTTTTCCCCTAGGCCGTTCTAGTTATTCGTTTCGAGCATCAGAACTGCGAAAATTTTGAGTTTTTCAAGCGTTTCTTACCTCAAAACTGCCATATCTCGCGAACGGATTGAGCAATCCGCAAAATTTCTGTTGCACCTGAAAGTAGAAACTCGCCCGATTACAACGGTCTGAGTAGTTTTCCCCTAGGCCGTTCTAGTTATTCGTTTCGAGCATCAGAACTGCGAAAATTTTGAGTTTTTCAAGCGTTTCTTACCTCAAAACTGCCATATCTCGCGAACGGATTGAGCAATCCGCAAAATTTCTGTTGCATCTGAAAGTAGAAACTCGCCCGATTACAACGGTCTGAGTAGTTTTCCCCTAGGCCGTTCTAGTTATTCGTTTCGAGCATCAGAACTGCGAAAATTTTGAGTTTTTCAAGCGTTTCTTACATCAAAACTGCCATATCTCGCGAACGGATTGAGCAATCCGCAAAATTTCTGTTGCATCTGAAAGTAGAAACTCGCCCGATTACAACGGTCTGAGTAGTTTTCCCCTAGGCCGTTCTAGTTATTCGTTTCGAGCATCAGAACTGCGTAAATTTAGAGTTTTTCAAGCGTTTCTTACCTCAAAACTGCCATATCTCGCGAACGGATTGAGCAATCCGCAAAATTTCTGTTGCATCTGAAAGTAGAAACTCGCCCGATTACAACGGTCTGAGTAGTTTTCCCCTAGGCCGTTCTAGTTATTCGTTTCGAGCATCAGGACTGCGAAAATTTTGAGTTTTTCAAGCGTTTCTTACCTCAAAACTGCCATATCTCGCGATCGGATTGACCAATCCGCAAAATTTCAGTTGCATCTGAAAGTAGAAACTGGCCCGATTACAACGGTATGAGTAGTTTTCCCCTAGGCCGTTCTAGTTATTCGTTTCGAGCATCAGAACTGCGAAAATTTTGAGTTTTTCAAGCGTTTCTTACCTCAAAACTGCCATATCTCGCGAACGGATTGAGCAATCCGCAAAATTTCGGTTGCGTCTGAAAGTAGAAACTCGCCCGATTACAACGGTCTGAGTAGTTTTCCCCTAGGCCGTTCTAGTCATTCGTTTCGAGCATCAGAACTGCGAAAATTTTGAGTTTTTCAAGCGTTTCTTACCTCAAAACTGCCATATCTCGCGAACGGATTGACCAATCCGCAAAATTTCTGTTGCATCTGAAAGTAGAAACTCGCCCGATTACAACGGTCTGAGTAGTTTTCCCCTAGGCCGTTCTAGTCATTCGTTTCGAGCATCAGAACTGCGTAAATTTTGAGTTTTTCAAGCGTTTCTTACCTGAAAACTGCCATATCTCGCGAACGGATTGACCAATCCGCAAAGTTTCTGTTGCATCTGAAAGTAGAAACTCGCCCGATTACAACGGTATGAGTAGTTTTCCCCTAGGCTGTTCTAGTCATTCGTTTCGAGCATCAGAACTGCGTAAATTTTGAGTTTTTCAAGCGTCTCTTACATAAAAACTGCCATATCTCGCGAACGGATTGACCAATCCGCAAAGTTTCAGTTGCATCTGAAAGTAGAAGCTCGCCCGATTACAAAGGTCTGAGTAGTTTTCCCCTAGGCCGTTCTAGTTATTCGTTTCGAGCATCAGAACTGCGAAAATTTTGAGTTTTTCAAGCGTTTCTTACCTCAAAACTGCCATATCTCGCGATCGGATTGACCAATCCGCAAAATTTCTGTTGCATCTGAAAGTAGAAACTCGCCCGATTACAACGGTCTGAGTAGTTTTCCCCTAGGCCGTTCTAGTCATTCGTTTCGAGCATCAGAACTGCGTAAATTTTGAGTTTTTCAAGCGTTTCTTACCTGAAAACTGCCATATCTCGCGAACGGATTGACCAATCCGCAAAGTTTCTGTTGCATCTGAAAGTAGAAACTCGCCCGATTACAACGGTCTGAGTAGTTTTCCCGTAGGCCGTTCTAGTTATTCGTTTCGAGCATCAGAACTGCGAAAATTTTGAGTTTTTCAAGCGTTTCTTACCTCAAAACTGCCATATCTCGCGAACGGATTGAGCAATCCGCAAAATTTCTGTTGCATCTGAAAGTAGAAACTCGCCCGATTACAACGGTCTGAGTAGTTTTCCCCTAGGCCGTTCTAGTCATTCGTTTCGAGCATCAGAACTGCGAAAATTTTGAGTTTTTCAAGCGTTTCTTACCTCAAGACTGCCATATCTCGCGAACGGATTGACCAATCCGCAAAATTTCTGTTGCATCTGAAAGTAGAAACTCGCCCGATTACAACGGTCTGAGTAGTTTTCCCCTAGGCCGTTCTAGTCATTCGTTTCGAGCATCAGAACTGCGTAAATTTTGAGTTTTTCAAGCGTTTCTTACTTGAAAACTGCCATATCTCGCGAACGGATTGACCAATCCGCAAAGTTTCTGTTGCATCTGAAAGTAGAAACTCGCCCGATTACAACGGTCTGAGTAGTTTTCCCCTAGGCTGTTCTAGTCATTCGTTTCGAGCATCAGAACTGCGTAAATTTTGAGTTTTTCAAGCGTCTCTTACCTCAAAACTGCCATATCTCGCGATCGGATTGAGCAATCCGCAAAATTTCTGTTGCATCTGAAAGTAGAAACTCGCCCGATTACAAAGGTCTGAGTAGTTTTCCCCTAGGCCGTTCTAGTTATTCGTTTCGAGCATCAGAACTGCGAAAATTTTGAGTTTTTCAAGCGTTTCTTACCTCAAAACTGCCATATCTCGCGAACGGATTGAGCAAACCGCAAAATTTCGGTTGCATCTGAAAGTAGAAACTCGCCCGATTACAACGGTCTGAGTAGTTTTCCCCTAGGCCGTTCTAGTCATTCGTTTCGAGCATCAGAACTGCGAAAATTTTGAGTTTTTCAAGCGTTTCTTACCTCAAAACTGCCATATCTCGCGAACGGATTGACCAATCCCCAAAATTTCGGTTGCATCTGAAAGTAGAAACTCGCCCGATTACAACGGTCTGAGTAGTTTTCCCCTAGGCCGTTCTAGTTATTCGTTTCGAGCATCAGAACTGCGAAAATTTTGAGTTTTTCAAGCGTTTCTTACCTCAAAACTGCCATATCTCGCGATAGGATTGACCAATCCGCAAAATTTCAGTTGCATCTGAAAGTAGAAACTGGCCCGATTACAACGGTATGAGTAGTTTTCCCCTTGGCCGTTCTAGTTATTCGTTTCGAGCATCAGAACTGCGAAAATTTTGAGTTTTTCAAGCGTTTCTTACCTCAAAACTGCCATATCTCGCGAACGGATTGAGCAATCCGCAAAATTTCTGTTGCATCTGAAAGTAGAAACTCGCCCGATTACAACGGTCTGAGTAGTTTTCCCCTAGGCCGTTCTAGTTAATCGTTTCGAGCATCAGAACTGCGAAAATTTTGAGTTTTTCAAGCGTTTCTTACCTCAAAACTGCCATATCTCGCGAACGGATTGACCAATCCGCAAAATTTCGGTTGCATCTGAAAGTAGAAACTCGCCCGATTACAACGGTCTGAGTAGTTTTCCCCTAGGCCGTTCTAGTCATTCGTTTCGAGCATCAGAACTGCGTAAATTTTGAGTTTTTCAAGCGTTTCTTACCTGAAAACTGCCATATATCGCGAACGGATTGAGCAATCCGCAAAATTTCTGTTCCATCTGAAAGTAGAAACTCGCCCGATTACAACGGTCTGAGTAGTTTTGCCCTAGGCCGGTCTAGTTATTCGTTTCGAGCATCAGAACTGCGAAAATTTTGAGTTTTTCAAGCGTTCCTTACCTCAAAACTGCCATATCTCGCGATCGGATTGACCAATCCGCAAAATTTCAGTTGCATCTGAAAGTAGAAACTGGCCCGATTACAACGGTATGAGTAGTTTTCCCCTAGGCCGTTCTAGTTATTCGTTTCGAGCATCAGAACTGCGAAAATTTTGAGTTTTTCAAGCGTTTCTTACCTGAAAACTGCCATATCTCGCGAACGGATTGAGCAATCCGCAAAATTTCTGTTACATCTGAAAGTAGAAACTCGCCCGATTACAACGGTCTGAGTAGTTTTCCCCTAGGCCGTTCTAGTTAATCGTTTCGAGCATCAGAACTGCGAAAATTTTGAGTTTTTCAAGCGTTTCTTACCTCAAAACTGCCATATCTCGCGAACGGATTGACCAATCCGCAAAATTTCGGTTGCATCTGAAAGTAGAAACTCGCCCGATTACAACGGTCTGATTAGTTTTCCCCTAGGCCGTTCTAGTCATTCGTTTCGAGCATCAGAACTGCGTACATTTTGAGTTTTTCAAGCGTTTCTTACCTGAAAACTGCCATATATCGCGAACGGATTGAGCAATCCGCAAAATTTCTGTTCCATCTGAAAGTAGAAACTCGCCCGATTACAACGGTCTGAGTAGTTTTGCCCTAGGCCGGTCTAGTTATTCGTTTCGAGCATCAGAACTGCGAAAATTTTGAGTTTTTCAAGCGTTTCTTACCTCAAAACTGCCATACCTCGCGATCGGATTGACCAATCCGCAAAATTTCAGTTGCATCTGAAAGTAGAAACTGGCCCGATTACAACGGTATGAGTAGTTTTCCCCTAGGCCGTTCTAGTTATTCGTTTCGAGCATCAGAACTGCGAAAATTTTGAGTTTTTCAAGCGTTTCTTACCTCAAAACTGCCATATCTCGCGAACGGATTGAGCAATCCGCAAAATTTCTGTTACATCTGAAAGTAGAAACTCGCCCGATTACAACGGTCTGAGTAGTTTTCCCCTAGGCCGTTCTAGTTAATCGTTTCGAGCATCAGAACTGCGAAAATTTTGAGTTTTTCAAGCGTTTCTTACCTCAAAACTGCCATATCTCGCGAACGGATTGACCAATCCGCAAAATTTCGGTTGCATCTGAAAGTAGAAACTCGCCCGATTACAACGGTCTGATTAGTTTTCCCCTAGGCCGTTCTAGTCATTCGTTTCGAGCATCAGAACTGCGTACATTTTGAGATTTTCAAGCGTTTCTTACCTGAAAACTGCCATATATCGCGAACGGATTGAGCAATCCGCAAAATTTCTGTTCCATCTGAAAGTAGAAACTCGCCCGATTACAACGGTCTGAGTAGTTTTGCCCTAGGCCGGTCTAGTTATTCGTTTCGAGCATCAGAACTGCGAAAATTTTGAGTTTTTCAAGCGTTTCTTACCTCAAAACTGCCATACCTCGCGATCGGATTGACCAATCCGCAAAATTTCAGTTGCATCTGAAAGTAGAAACTGGCCCGATTACAACGGTATGAGTAGTTTTCCCCTAGGCCGTTCTAGTTATTCGTTTCGAGCATCAGAACTGCGAAAATTTTGAGTTTTTCAAGCGTTTCTTACCTCAAAACTGCCATATCTCGCGAACGGATTGAGCAATCCGCAAAATTTCTGTTGCATCTGAAAGTAGAAACTCGCCCGATTACAACGGTCTGAGTAGTTTTCCCCTAGGCCGTTCTAGTTAATCGTTTCGAGCATCAGAACTGCGAAAATTTTGAGTTTTTCAAGCGTTTCTTACCTCAAAACTGCCATATCTCGCGAACGGATTGACCAATCCGCAAAATTTCGGTTGCATCTGAAAGTAGAAACTCGCCCGATAACAACGGTCTGAGTAGTTTTCCCCTAGGCCGTTCTAGTCATTCGTTTCGAGCATCAGAACTGCGTAAATTTTGAGTTTTTCAAGCGTTTCTTACCTGAAAACTGCCATATATCGCGAACGGATTGAGCAATCCGCAAAATTTCTGTTCCATCTGAAAGTAGAAACTCGCCCGATTACAACGGTCTGAGTAGTTTTGCCCTAGGCCGGTCTAGTTATTCGTTTCGAGCATCAGAACTGCGAAAATTTTGAGTTTTTCAAGCGTTTCTTACCTCAAAACTGCCATATCTCGCGATCGGATTGACCAATCCGCAAAATTTCAGTTGCATCTGAAAGTAGAAACTGGCCCGATTACAACGGTATGAGTAGTTTTCCCCTAGGCCGTTCTAGTTATTCGTTTCGAGCATCAGAACTGCGAAAATTTTGAGTTTTTCAAGCGTTTCTTACCTCAAAAGTGCCATATCTCGCGAACGGATTGAGCAATCCGCAAAATTTCTGTTGCATCTGAAAGTAGAAACTCGCCCGATTACAACGGTCTGAGTAGTTTTCCCCTAGGCCGTTCTAGTTAATCGTTTCGAGTATCAGAACTGCGAAAATTTGAGTTTTTCAAGCGTTTCTTACCTCAAAACTGCCATATCTCGCGAACGGATTGACCAATCCGCAAAATTTCGGTTGCATCTGAAAGTAGAAACTCGCCCGATTACAACGGTCTGATTAGTTTTCCCCTAGGCCGTTCTAGTCATTCGTTTCGAGCATCAGAACTGCGTACATTTTGAGTTTTTCAAGCGTTTCTTACCTGAAAACTGCCATATATCGCGAACGGATTGAGCAATCCGCAAAATTTCTGTTCCATCTGAAAGTAGAAACTCGCCCGATTACAACGGTCTGAGTAGTTTTGCCCTAGGCCGGTCTAGTTATTCGTTTCGAGCATCAGAACTGCGAAAATTTTGAGTTTTTCAAGCGTTTCTTACCTCAAAACTGCCATACCTCGCGATCGGATTGACCAATCCGCAAAATTTCAGTTGCATCTGAAAGTAGAAACTGGCCCGATTACAACGGTATGAGTAGTTTTCCCCTAGGCCGTTCTAGTTATTCGTTTCGAGCATCAGAACTGCGAAAATTTTGAGTTTTTCAAGCGTTTCTTACCTCAAAACTGCCATATCTCGCGAACGGATTGAGCAATCCGCAAAATTTCTGTTGCATCTGAAAGTAGAAACTCGCCCGATTACAACGGTCTGAGTAGTTTTCCCCTAGGCCGTTCTAGTTAATCGTTTCGAGCATCAGAACTGCGAAAATTTTGAGTTTTTCAAGCGTTTCTTACCTCAAAACTGCCATATCTCGCGAACGGATTGACCAATCCGCAAAATTTCTGTTGCATCTGAAAGTAGAAACTCGCCCGATTACAAAGGTCTGAGTAGTTTTCCCCTAGGCCGTTCTAGTTATTCGTTTCGAGCATCAGAACTGCGAAAATTTTGAGTTTTTCAAGCGTTTCTTACCTGAAAACTGCCATATATCGCGAACGGATTGAGCAATCCGCAAAATTTCTGTTCCATCTGAAAGTAGAAACTCGCCCGATTACAACGGTCTGAGTAGTTTTGCCCTAGGCCGGTCTAGTTATTCGTTTCGAGCATCAGAACTGCGAAAATTTTGAGTTTTTCAAGCGTTTCTTACCTCAAAACTGCCATATCTCGCGATCGGATTGACCAATCCGCAAAATTTCAGTTGCATCTGAAAGTAGAAACTGGCCCGATTACAACGGTATGAGTAGTTTTCCCCTAGGCCGTTCTAGTTATTCGTTTCGAGCATCAGAACTGCGAAAATTTTGAGTTTTTCAAGCGTTTCTTACCTCAAAAGTGCCATATCTCGCGAACGGATTGAGCAATCCGCAAAATTTCTGTTGCATCTGAAAGTAGAAACTCGCCCGATTACAACGGTCTGAGTAGTTTTCCCCTAGGCCGTTCTAGTTAATCGTTTCGAGCATCAGAACTGCGAAAATTTTGAGTTTTTCAAGCGTTTCTTACCTCAAAACTGCCATATCTCGCGAACGGATTGACCAATCCGCAAAATTTCGGTTGCATCTGAAAGTAGAAACTCGCCCGATTACAACGGTCTGAGTAGTTTTCCCCTAGGCCGTTCTAGTCATTCGTTTCGAGCATCAGAACTGCGTAAATTTTGAGTTTTTCAAGCGTTTCTTACCTCAAAACTGCCATATCTCGCGAACGGATTGAGCAATCCGCAAAATTTCTGTTGCATCTGAAAGTAGAACTCGCCCGATTACAACGGTCTGAGTAGTTTTCCCCTAGGCCGTTCTAGTTATTCGTTTCGAGCATCAGAACTGCGAAAATTTTGAGTTTTTCAAGCGTTTCTTACCTCAAAACTGCCATATCTCGCGAACGGATTGAGCAATCCGCAAAATTTCTGTTGCATCTGAAAGTAGAAACTCGCCCGATTACAACGGTCTGAGTAGTTTTCCCCTAGGCCGTTCTAGTTATTCGTTTCGAGCATCAGAACTGCGAAAATTTTGAGTTTTTCAAGCGTTTCTTACCTCAAAACTGCCATATCTCGCGAACGGATTGAGCAATCCGCAAAATTTCTGTTGCATCTGAAAGTAGAAACTCGCCCGATTACAACGGTCTGAGTAGTTTTCCCCTAGGCCGTTCTAGTTATTCGTTTCGAGCATCAGAACTGCGAAAATTTTGAGTTTTTCAAGCGTTTCTTACCTCAAAACTGCCATATCTCGCGATCGGATTGACCAATCCGCAAAATTTCAGTTGCATCTGAAAGTAGAAACTGGCCCGATTACAGCGGTATGAGTAGTTTTCCCCTAGGCCGTTCTAGTTATTCGTTTCGAGCATCAGAACTGCGAAAATTTTGAGTTTTTCAAGCGTTTCTTACCTCAAAACTGCCATATCTCGCGAACGGATTGAGCAATCCGCAAAATTTCTGTTGCATCTGAAAGTAGAAACTCGCCCGATTACAACGGTCTGAGTAGTTTTCCCCTAGGCCGTTCTAGTTATTCGTTTCGAGCATCAGAACTGCGAAAATTTTGAGTTTTTCAAGCGTTTCTTACATCAAAACTGCCATATCTCGCGAACGGATTGAGCAATCCGCAAAATTTCTGTTGCATCTGAAAGTAGAAACTCGCCCGATTACAACGGTCTGAGTAGTTTTCCCCTAGGCCGTTCTAGTTATTCGTTTCGAGCATCAGAACTGCGAAAATTTTGAGTTTTTCAAGCGTTTCTTACCTCAAAACTGCCATATCTCGCGAACGGATTGAGCAATCCGCAAAATTTCTGTTGCATCTGAAAGTAGAAACTCGCCCGATTACAACGGTCTGAGTAGTTTTCCCCTAGGCCGTTCTAGTTATTCGTTTCGAGCATCAGAACTGCGAAAATTTTGAGTTTTTCAAGCGTTTCTTACCTCAAAACTGCCATATCTCGCGAACGGATTGAGCAATCCGCAAAATTTCGGTTGCATCTGAAAGTAGAAACTCGCCCGATTACAACGGTCTTAGTAGTTTCCCCCTAGGCCGTTCTAGTCATTCGTTTCGAGCATCAGAACTGCGAAAATTTTGAGTTTTTCAAGCGTTTCTTACCTCAAAACTGCCATATCTCGCGAACGGATTGAGCAATCCGCAAAATTTCGGTTGCATCTGAAAGTAGAAACTCGCCCGATTACAACGTTCTTAGTAGTTTCCCCCTAGGCCGTTCTAGTCATTCGTTTCGAGCATCAGAACTGCGAAAATTTTGAGTTTTTCAAGCGTTTCTTACCTCAAAACTGCCATATCTCGCGAACGGATTGACCAATCCGCAAAATTTCTGTTGCATCTGAAAGTAGAAACTCGCCCGATTACAACGGTCTGAGTAGTTTTCCCCTAGGCCGTTCTAGTCATTCGTTTCGAGCATCAGAACTGCGTAAATTTTGAGTTTTTCAAGCGTTTCTTACCTGAAAACTGCCATATCTCGCGAACGGATTGACCAATCCGCAAAGTTTCTGTTGCATCTGAAAGTAGAAACTCGCCCGATTACAACGGTCTGAGTAGTTTTCCCCTAGGCTGTTCTAGTCATTCGTTTCGAGCATCAGAACTGCGTAAATTTTGAGTTTTTCAAGCGTCTCTTACATAAAAACTGCCATATCTCGCGAACGGATTGACCAATCCGCAAAGTTTCAGTTGCATCTGAAAGTAGAAGCTCGCCCGATTACAAAGGTCTGAGTAGTTTTCCCCTAGGCCGTTCTAGTTATTCGTTTCGAGCATCAGAACTGCGAAAATTTTGAGTTTTTCAAGCGTTTCTTACCTCAAAACTGCCATATCTCGCGATCGGATTGACCAATCCGCAAAATTTCTGTTGCATCTGAAAGTAGAAACTCGCCCGATTACAACGGTCTGAGTAGTTTTCCCATAGGCCGTTCTAGTCATTCGTTTCGAGCATCAGAACTGCGTAAATTTTGAGTTTTTCAAGCGTTTCTTACCTGAAAACTGCCATATCTCGCGAACGGATTGACCAATCCGCAAAGTTTCTGTTGCATCTGAAAGTAGAAACTCGCCCGATTACAACGGTCTGAGTAGTTTTCCCCTAGGCCGTTCTAGTTATTCGTTTCGAGCATCAGAACTGCGAAAATTTTGAGTTTTTCAAGCGTTTCTTACCTCAAAACTGCCATATCTCGCGAACGGATTGAGCAATCCGCAAAATTTCTGTTGCATCTGAAAGCAGAAACTCGCCCGATTACAACGGTCTGAGTAGTTTTCCCCTAGGCCGTTCTAGTCATTCGTTTCGAGCATCAGAACTGCGAAAATTTTGAGTTTTTCAAGCGTTTCTTACCTCAAAACTGCCATATCTCGCGAACGGATTGACCAATCCGCAAAATTTCTGTTGCATCTGAAAGTAGAAACTCGCCCGATTACAACGGTCTGAGTAGTTTTCCCCTAGGCCGTTCTAGTCATTCGTTTCGAGCATCAGAACTGCGTAAATTTTGAGTTTTTCAAGCGTTTCTTACCTGAAAACTGCCATATCTCGCGAACGGATTGACCAATCCGCAAAGTTTCTGTTGCATCTGAAAGTAGAAACTCGCCCGATTACAAAGGTCTGAGTAGTTTTCCCCTAGGCCGTTCTAGTTATTCGTTTCGAGCATCAGAACTGCGAAAATTTTGAGTTTTTCAAGCGTTTCTTACCTCAAAACTGCCATATCTCGCGAACGGATTGAGCAATCCGCAAAATTTCTGTTGCATCCGAAAGTAGAAACTCGCCCGATTACAACGGTCTGAGTAGTTTTCCCCTAGGCCGTTCTAGTTAATCGTTTCGAGCATCAGAACTGCGAAAATTTTGAGTTTTTCAAGCGTTTCTTACCTCAAAACTGCCATATCTCGCGAACGGATTGACCAATCCGCAAAATTTCGGTTGCATCTGAAAGTAGAAACTCGCCCGATTACAACGGTCTGAGTAGTTTTCCCCTATGCCGTTCTAGTCATTCGTTTTGAGCATCAGAGCTGCGTAAATTTTGAGTTTTTCAAGCGTTTCTTACCTGAAAACTGCCATATATCGCGAACGGATTGAGCAATCCGCAAAATTTCTGTTCCATCTGAAAGTAGAAACTCGCCCGATTACAACGGTCTGAGTAGTTTTCCCCTAGGCCGTTCTAGTTATTCGTTTCGAGCATCAGAACTGCGAAAATTTTGAGTTTTTCAAGCGTTTCTTACCTCAAAACTGCCATATCTCGCGAACGGATTGAGCAATCCGCAAAATTTCTGTTGCATCTGAAAGTAGAAACTCGCCCGATTACAACGGTCTGAGTAGTTTTCCCCTAGGCCGTTCTAGTTAATCGTTTCGAGCATCAGAACTGCGAAAATTTTGAGTTTTTCAAGCGTTTCTTACCTCAAAACTGCCATATCTCGCGAACGGATTGACCAATCCGCAAAATTTCGGTTGCATCTGAAAGTAGAAACTCGCCCGATTACAACGGTCTGAGTAGTTTTCCCCTAGGCCGTTCTAGTCATTCGTTTCGAGCATCAGAACTGCGTAAATTTTGAGTTTTTCAAGCGTTTCTTACCTGAAAACTGCCATATATCGCGAACGGATTGAGCAATCCGCAAAATTTCTGTTCCATCTGAAAGTAGAAACTCGCCCGATTACAACGGTCTGAGTAGTTTTGCCCTAGGCCGGTCTAGTTATTCGTTTCGAGCATCAGAACTGCGAAAATTTTGAGTTTTTCAAGCGTTTCTTACCTCAAAACTGCCATATCTCGCGATCGGATTGACCAATCCGCAAAATTTCAGTTGCATCTGAAAGTAGAAACTGGCCCGATTACAACGGTATGAGTAGTTTTCCCCTAGGCCGTTCTAGTTATTCGTTTCGAGCATCAGAACTGCGAAAATTTTGAGTTTTTCAAGCGTTTCTTACCTCAAAAGTGCCATATCTCGCGAACGGATTGAGCAATCCGCAAAATTTCTGTTGCATCTGAAAGTAGAAACTCGCCCGATTACAACGGTCTGAGTAGTTTTCCCCTAGGCCGTTCTAGTTAATCGTTTCGAGCATCAGAACTGCGAAAATTTTGAGTTTTTCAAGCGTTTCTTACCTCAAAACTGCCATATCTCGCGAACGGATTGACCAATCCGCAAAATTTCGGTTGCATCTGAAAGTAGAAACTCGCCCGATTACAACGGTCTGAGTAGTTTTCCCCTAGGCCGTTCTAGTCATTCGTTTCGAGCATCAGAACTGCGTAAATTTTGAGTTGTTCAAGCGTTTCTTACCTGAAAACTGCCATATATCGCGAACGGATTGAGCAATCCGCAAAATTTCTGTTGCATCTGAAAGTAGAAACTCGCCCGATTACAACGGTCTGAGTAGTTTTCCCCTAGGCCGTTCTAGTTATTCGTTTCGAGCATCAGAACTGCGAAAATTTTGAGTTTTTCAAGCGTTTCTTACCTGAAAACTGCCATATATCGCGAACGGATTGAGCAATCCGCAAAATTTCTGTTGCATCTGAAAGTAGAAACTCGCCCGATTACAACGGTCTGAGTAGTTTTCCCCTAGGCCGTTCTAGTTATTCGTTTCGAGCATCAGAACTGCGAAAATTTTGAGTTTTTCAAGCGTTTCTTACCTCAAAACTGCCATATCTCGCGATCGGATTGACCAATCCGCAAAATTTCAGTTGCATCTGAAAGTAGAAACTGGCCCGATTACAACGGTATGAGTAGTTTTCCCCTAGGCCGTTCTAGTTATTCGTTTCGAGCATCAGAACTGCGAAAATTTTGAGTTTTTCAAGCGTTTCTTACCTGAAAACTGCCATATATCGCGAACGGATTGAGCAATCCGCAAAATTTCTGTTCCATCTGAAAGTAGAAACTCGCCCGATTACAACGGTCTGAGTAGTTTTGCCCTAGGCCGGTCTAGTTATTCGTTTCGAGCATCAGAACTGCGAAAATTTTGAGTTTTTCAAGCGTTTCTTACCTCAAAACTGCCATATCTCGCGATCGGATTGACCAATCCGCAAAATTTCTGTTGCATCTGAAAGTAGAAACTCGCCCGATTACAACGGTCTGAGTAGTTTTCCCCTAGGCCGTTCTAGTTAATCGTTTCGAGCATCAGAACTGCGAAAATTTTGAGTTTTTCAAGCGTTTCTTACCTCAAAACTGCCATATCTCGCGAACGGATTGACCAATCCGCAAAATTTCGGTTGCATCTGAAAGTAGAAACTCGCCCGATTACAACGGTCTGAGTAGTTTTCCCCTAGGCCGTTCTAGTCATTCGTTTCGAGCATCAGAACTGCGTAAATTTTGAGTTTTTCAAGCGTTTCTTACCTGAAAACTGCCATATATCGCGAACGGATTGAGCAATCCGCAAAATTTCTGTTCCATCTGAAAGTAGAAACTCGCCCGATTACAACGGTCTGAGTAGTTTTGCCCTAGGCCGGTCTAGTTATTCGTTTCGAGCATCAGAACTGCGAAAATTTTGAGTTTTTCAAGCGTTTCTTACCTCAAAACTGCCATATCTCGCGATCGGATTGACCAATCCGCAAAATTTCAGTTGCATCTGAAAGTAGAAACTGGCCCGATTACAACGGTATGAGTAGTTTTCCCCTAGGCCGTTCTAGTTATTCGTTTCGAGCATCAGAACTGCGAAAATTTTGAGTTTTTCAAGCGTTTCTTACCTCAAAAGTGCCATATCTCGCGAACGGATTGAGCAATCCGCAAAATTTCTGTTGCATCTGAAAGTAGAAACTCGCCCGATTACAACGGTCTGAGTAGTTTTCCCCTAGGCCGTTCTAGTTAATCGTTTCGAGCATCAGAACTGCGAAAATTTTGAGTTTTTCAAGCGTTTCTTACCTCAAAACTGCCATATCTCGCGAACGGATTGACCAATCCGCAAAATTTCGGTTGCATCTGAAAGTAGAAACTCGCCCGATTACAACGGTCTGAGTAGTTTTCCCCTAGGCCGTTCTAGTCATTCGTTTCGAGCATCAGAACTGCGTAAATTTTGAGTTGTTCAAGCGTTTCTTACCTGAAAACTGCCATATATCGCGAACGGATTGAGCAATCCGCAAAATTTCTGTTGCATCTGAAAGTAGAAACTCGCCCGATTACAACGGTCTGAGTAGTTTTCCCCTAGGCCGTTCTAGTTATTCGTTTCGAGCATCAGAACTGCGAAAATTTTGAGTTTTTCAAGCGTTTCTTACCTGAAAACTGCCATATATCGCGAACGGATTGAGCAATCCGCAAAATTTCTGTTGCATCTGAAAGTAGAAACTCGCCCGATTACAACGGTCAGAGTAGTTTTCCCCTAGGCCGTTCTAGTTATTCGTTTCGAGCATCAGAACTGCGAAAATTTTGAGTTTTTCAAGCGTTTCTTACCTCAAAACTGCCATATCTCGCGATCGGATTGACCAATCCGCAAAATTTCGGTTGCATCTGAAAGTAGAAACTCGCCCGATTACAACGGTCTGAGTAGTTTTCCCCTAGGCCGTTCTAGTCATTCGTTTCGAGCATCAGAACTGCGTAAATTTTGAGTTTTTCAAGCGTTTCTTACCTGAAAACTGCCATATATCGCGAACGGATTGAGCAATCCGCAAAATTTCTGTTCCATCTGAAAGTAGAAACTCGCCCGATTACAACGGTCTGAGTAGTTTTGCCCTAGGCCGGTCTAGTTATTCGTTTCGAGCATCAGAACTGCGAAAATTTTGAGTTTTTCAAGCGTTTCTTACCTCAAAACTGCCATATCTCGCGATCGGATTGACCAATCCGCAAAATTTCAGTTGCATCTGAAAGTAGAAACTGGCCCGATTACAACGGTATGAGTAGTTTTCCCCTAGGCCGTTCTAGTTATTCGTTTCGAGCATCAGAACTGCGAAAATTTTGAGTTTTTCAAGCGTTTCTTACCTCAAAAGTGCCATATCTCGCGAACGGATTGAGCAATCCGCAAAATTTCTGTTGCATCTGAAAGTAGAAACTCGCCCGATTACAACGGTCTGAGTAGTTTTCCCCTAGGCCGTTCTAGTTAATCGTTTCGAGCATCAGAACTGCGAAAATTTTGAGTTTTTCAAGCGTTTCTTACCTCAAAACTGCCATATCTCGCGAACGGATTGACCAATCCGCAAAATTTCGGTTGCATCTGAAAGTAGAAACTCGCCCGATTACAACGGTCTGAGTAGTTTTCCCCTAGGCCGTTCTAGTCATTCGTTTCGAGCATCAGAACTGCGTAAATTTTGAGTTGTTCAAGCGTTTCTTACCTGAAAACTGCCATATATCGCGAACGGATTGAGCAATCCGCAAAATTTCTGTTGCATCTGAAAGTAGAAACTCGCCCGATTACAACGGTCTGAGTAGTTTTCCCCTAGGCCGTTCTAGTTATTCGTTTCGAGCATCAGAACTGCGAAAATTTTGAGTTTTTCAAGCGTTTCTTACCTGAAAACTGCCATATATCGCGAACGGATTGAGCAATCCGCAAAATTTCTGTTGCATCTGAAAGTAGAAACTCGCCCGATTACAACGGTCTGAGTAGTTTTCCCCTAGGCCGTTCTAGTTATTCGTTTCGAGCATCAGAACTGCGAAAATTTTGAGTTTTTCAAGCGTTTCTTACCTCAAAACTGCCATATCTCGCGATCGGATTGACCAATCCGCAAAATTTCAGTTGCATCTGAAAGTAGAAACTGGCCCGATTACAACGGTATGAGTAGTTTTCCCCTAGGCCGTTCTAGTTATTCGTTTCGAGCATCAGAACTGCGAAAATTTTGAGTTTTTCAAGCGTTTCTTACCTGAAAACTGCCATATATCGCGAACGGATTGAGCAATCCGCAAAATTTCTGTTGCATCTGAAAGTAGAAACTCGCCCGATTACAACGGTCTGAGTAGTTTTCCCCTAGGTCGTTCTAGTTATTCGTTTCGAGCATCAGAACTGCGAAAATTTTGAGTTTTTCAAGCGTTTCTTACCTCAAAACTGCCATATCTCGCGATCGGATTGACCAATCCGCAAAATTTCAGTTGCATCTGAAAGTAGAAACTGGCCCGATTACAACGGTATGAGTAGTTTTCCCCTAGGCCGTTCTAGTTATTCGTTTCGAGCATCAGAACTGCGAAAATTTTGAGTTTTTCAAGCGTTTCTTACCTCAAAACTGCCATATCTCGCGAACGGATTGAGCAATCCGCAAAATTTCTGTTGCATCTGAAAGTAGAAACTCGCCCGATTACAACGGTCTGAGTAGTTTTCCCCTAGGCCGTTCTAGTTAATCGTTTCGAGCATCAGAACTGCGAAAATTTTGAGTTTTTCAAGCGTTTCTTACCTCAAAACTGCCATATCTCGCGAACGGATTGACCAATCCGCAAAATTTCGGTTGCATCTGAAAGTAGAAACTCGCCCGATTACAACGGTCTGATTAGTTTTCCCCTAGGCCGTTCTAGTCATTCGTTTCGAGCATGAGAACTGCGTACATTTTGAGTTTTTCAAGCGTTTCTTACCTGAAAACTGCCATATATCGCGAACGGATTGAGCAATCCGCAAAATTTCTGTTCCATCTGAAAGTAGAAACTCGCCCGATTACAACGGTCTGAGTAGTTTTGCCCTAGGCCGGTCTAGTTATTCGTTTCGAGCATCAGAACTGCGAAAATTTTGAGTTCTTCAAGCGTTTCTTACCTCAAAACTGCCATATCTCGCGATCGGATTGACCAATCCGCAAAATTTCAGTTGCATCTGAAAGTAGAAACTGGCCCGATTACAACGGTATGAGTAGTTTTCCCCTAGGCCGTTCTAGTTATTCGTTTCGAGCATCAGAACTGCGAAAATTTTGAGTTTTTCAAGCGTTTCTTACCTCAAAACTGCCATATCTCGCGAACGGATTGAGCAATCCGCAAAATTTCTGTTGCATCTGAAAGTAGAAACTCGCCCGATTACAACGGTCTGAGTAGTTTTCCCCTAGGCCGTTCTAGTTAATCGTTTCGAGCATCAGAACTGCGAAAATTTTGAGTTTTTCAAGCGTTTCTTACCTCAAAACTGCCATATCTCGCGAACGGATTGACCAATCCGCAAAATTTCGGTTGCATCTGAAAGTAGAAACTCGCCCGATTACAACGGTCTGAGTAGTTTTCCCCTAGGCCGTTCTAGTCATTCGTTTCGAGCATCAGAACTGCGTAAATTTTGAGTTTTTCAAGCGTTTCTTACCTGAAAACTGCCATATATCGCGAACGGATTGAGCAATCCGCAAAATTTCTGTTCCATCTGAAAGTAGAAACTCGCCCGATTACAACGGTCTGAGTAGTTTTGCCCTAGGCCGGTCTAGTTATTCGTTTCGAGCATCAGAACTGCGAAAATTTTGAGTTTTTCAAGCGTTTCTTACCTCAAAACTGCCATATCTCGCGATCGGATTGACCAATCCGCAAAATTTCAGTTGCATCTGAAAGTAGAAACTGGCCCGATTACAACGGTATGAGTAGTTTTCCCCTAGGCCGTTCTAGTTATTCGTTTCGAGCATCAGAACTGCGAAAATTTTGAGTTTTTCAAGCGTTTCTTACCTCAAAAGTGCCATATCTCGCGAACGGATTGAGCAATCCGCAAAATTTCTGTTGCATCTGAAAGTAGAAACTCGCCCGATTACAACGGTCTGAGTAGTTTTCCCCTAGGCCGTTCTAGTTAATCGTTTCGAGCATCAGAACTGCGAAAATTTTGAGTTTTTCAAGCGTTTCTTACCTCAAAACTGCCATATCTCGCGAACGGATTGACCAATCCGCAAAATTTCGGTTGCATCTGAAAGTAGAAACTCGCCCGATTACAACGGTCTGAGTAGTTTTCCCCTAGGCCGTTCTAGTCATTCGTTTCGAGCAT
Source organism: Ptiloglossa arizonensis (assembly GCF_051014685.1). Taxonomy (NCBI): domain Eukaryota; kingdom Metazoa; phylum Arthropoda; class Insecta; order Hymenoptera; family Colletidae; genus Ptiloglossa; species Ptiloglossa arizonensis. The sequence continues at coordinate 16,032 of NW_027479295.1, read as the reverse complement.
CAGAACTGCGTAAATTTTGAGTTGTTCAAGCGTTTCTTACCTGAAAACTGCCATATATCGCGAACGGATTGAGCAATCCGCAAAATTTCTGTTGCATCTGAAAGTAGAAACTCGCCCGATTACAACGGTCTGAGTAGTTTTCCCCTAGGCCGTTCTAGTTATTCGTTTCGAGCATCAGAACTGCGAAAATTTTGAGTTTTTCAAGCGTTTCTTACCTGAAAACTGCCATATATCGCGAACGGATTGAGCAATCCGCAAAATTTCTGTTGCATCTGAAAGTAGAAACTCGCCCGATTACAACGGTCTGAGTAGTTTTCCCCTAGGCCGTTCTAGTTATTCGTTTCGAGCATCAGAACTGCGAAAATTTTGAGTTTTTCAAGCGTTTCTTACCTCAAAACTGCCATATCTCGCGATCGGATTGACCAATCCGCAAAATTTCAGTTGCATCTGAAAGTAGAAACTGGCCCGATTACAACGGTATGAGTAGTTTTCCCCTAGGCCGTTCTGGTTATTCGTTTCGAGCATCAGAACTGCGAAAATTTTGAGTTTTTCGAGCGTTTCTTACCTCAAAACTGCCATATCTCGCGAACGGATTGACCAATCCGCAAAATTTCTGTTGCATCTGAAAGTAGAAACTCGCCCGATTACAACGGTCTGAGTAGTTTTCTCCTAGGCCGTTCTAGTCATTCGTTTCGAGCATCAGAACTGCGTAAATTTAGAGTTTTTCAAGCGTTTCTTACCTCAAAACTGCCATATCTCGCGAACGGATTGAGCAATCCGCAAAATTTCTGTTGCATCTGAAAGTAGAAACTCGCCCGATTACAACGGTCTGAGTAGTTTTCCCCTAGGCCGTTCTAGTTATTCGTTTCGAGCATCAGAACTGCGAAAATTTTGAGTTTTTCAAGCGTTTCTTACCTCAAAACTGCCATATCTCGCGAACGGATTGAGCAATCCGCAAAATTTCTGTTGCATCTGAAAGTAGAAACTCGCCCGATTACAACGGTCTGAGTAGTTTTCCCCTAGGCCGTTCTAGTTATTCGTTTCGAGCATCAGAACTGCGAAAATTTTGAGTTTTTCAAGCGTTTCTTACCTCAAAACTGCCATATCTCGCGAACGGATTGAGCAATCCGCAAAATTTCTGTTGCATCTGAAAGTAGAAACTCGCCCGATTACAACGGTCTGAGTAGTTTTCCCCTAGGCCGTTCTAGTTATTCGTTTCGAGCATCAGAACTGCGAAAATTTTGAGTTTTTCAAGCGTTTCTTACCTGAAAACTGCCATATATCGCGAACGGATTGAGCAATCCGCAAAATTTCTGTTGCATCTGAAAGTAGAAACTCGCCCGATTACAACGGTCTGAGTAGTTTTCCCCTAGGCCGTTCTAGTTATTCGTTTCGAGCATCAGAACTGCGAAAATTTTGAGTTTTTCAAGCGTTTCTTACCTCAAAACTGCCATATCTCGCGATCGGATTGACCAATCCGCAAAATTTCAGTTGCATCTGAAAGTAGAAACTGGCCCGATTACAACGGTATGAGTAGTTTTCCCCTAGGCCGTTCTAGTTATTCGTTTCGAGCATCAGAACTGCGAAAATTTTGAGTTTTTCGAGCGTTTCTTACCTCAAAACTGCCATATCTCGCGAACGGATTGACCAATCCGCAAAATTTCTGTTGCATCTGAAAGTAGAAACTCGCCCGATTACAACGGTCTGAGTAGTTTTCTCCTAGGCCGTTCTAGTCATTCGTTTCGAGCATCAGAACTGCGTAAATTTAGAGTTTTTCAAGCGTTTCTTACCTCAAAACTGCCATATCTCGCGAACGGATTGAGCAATCCGCAAAATTTCTGTTGCATCTGAAAGTAGAAACTCGCCCGATTACAACGGTCTGAGTAGTTTTCCCCTAGGCCGTTCTAGTTATTCGTTTCGAGCATCAGAACTGCGAAAATTTTGAGTTTTTCAAGCGTTTCTTACCTCAAAACTGCCATATCTCGCGAACGGATTGAGCAATCCGCAAAATTTCTGTTGCATCTGAAAGTAGAAACTCGCCCGATTACAACGGTCTGAGTAGTTTTCCCCTAGGCCGTTCTAGTTATTCGTTTCGAGCATCAGAACTGCGAAAATTTTGAGTTTTTCAAGCGTTTCTTACCTCAAAACTGCCATATCTCGCGATCGGATTGACCAATCCGCAAAATTTCAGTTGCATCTGAAAGTAGAAACTGGCCCGATTACAACGGTATGAGTAGTTTTCCCCTAGGCCGTTCTAGTTATTCGTTTCGAGCATCAGAACTGCGAAAATTTTGAGTTTTTCGAGCGTTTCTTACCTCAAAACTGCCATATCTCGCGAACGGATTGACCAATCCGCAAAATTTCTGTTGCATCTGAAAGTAGAAACTCGCCCGATTACAACGGTCTGAGTAGTTTTCTCCTAGGCCGTTCTAGTCATTCGTTTCGAGCATCAGAACTGCGTAAATTTAGAGTTTTTCAAGCGTTTCTTACCTCAAAACTGCCATATCTCGCGAACGGATTGAGCAATCCGCAAAATTTCTGTTGCATCTGAAAGTAGAAACTCGCCCGATTACAACGGTCTGAGTAGTTTTCCCCTAGGCCGTTCTAGTTATTCGTTTCGAGCATCAGAACTGCGAAAATTTTGAGTTTTTCAAGCGTTTCTTACCTCAAAACTGCCATATCTCGCGAACGGATTGAGCAATCCGCAAAATTTCTGTTGCATCTGAAAGTAGAAACTCGCCCGATTACAACGGTCTGAGTAGTTTTCCCCTAGGCCGTTCTAGTTATTCGTTTCGAGCATCAGAACTGCGAAAATTTTGAGTTTTTCAAGCGTTTCTTACCTCAAAACTGCCATATCTCGCGAACGGATTGAGCAATCCGCAAAATTTCTGTTGCATCTGAAAGTAGAAACTCGCCCGATTACAACGGTCTGAGTAGTTTTCCCCTAGGCCGTTCTAGTTATTCGTTTCGAGCATCAGAACTGCGAAAATTTTGAGTTTTTCAAGCGTTTCTTACCTGAAAACTGCCATATATCGCGAACGGATTGAGCAATCCGCAAAATTTCTGTTGCATCTGAAAGTAGAAACTCGCCCGATTACAACGGTCTGAGTAGTTTTCCCCTAGGCCGTTCTAGTTATTCGTTTCGAGCATCAGAACTGCGAAAATTTTGAGTTTTTCAAGCGTTTCTTACCTCAAAACTGCCATATCTCGCGATCGGATTGACCAATCCGCAAAATTTCAGTTGCATCTGAAAGTAGAAACTGGCCCGATTACAACGGTATGAGTAGTTTTCCCCTAGGCCGTTCTAGTTATTCGTTTCGAGCATCAGAACTGCGAAAATTTTGAGTTTTTCGAGCGTTTCTTACCTCAAAACTGCCATATCTCGCGAACGGATTGACCAATCCGCAAAATTTCTGTTGCATCTGAAAGTAGAAACTCGCCCGATTACAACGGTCTGAGTAGTTTTCTCCTAGGCCGTTCTAGTCATTCGTTTCGAGCATCAGAACTGCGTAAATTTAGAGTTTTTCAAGCGTTTCTTACCTCAAAACTGCCATATCTCGCGAACGGATTGAGCAATCCGCAAAATTTCTGTTGCATCTGAAAGTAGAAACTCGCCCGATTACAACGGTCTGAGTAGTTTTCCCCTAGGCCGTTCTAGTTATTCGTTTCGAGCATCAGAACTGCGAAAATTTTGAGTTTTTCAAGCGTTTCTTACCTCAAAACTGCCATATCTCGCGAACGGATTGAGCAATCCGCAAAATTTCTGTTGCATCTGAAAGTAGAAACTCGCCCGATTACAACGGTCTGAGTAGTTTTCCCCTAGGCCGTTCTAGTTATTCGTTTCGAGCATCAGAACTGCGAAAATTTTGAGTTTTTCAAGCGTTTCTTACCTCAAAACTGCCATATCTCGCGAACGGATTGAGCAATCCGCAAAATTTCTGTTGCATCTGAAAGTAGAAACTCGCCCGATTACAACGGTCTGAGTAGTTTTCCCCTAGGCCGTTCTAGTTATTCGTTTCGAGCATCAGAACTGCGAAAATTTTGAGTTTTTCAAGCGTTTCTTACCTGAAAACTGCCATATATCGCGAACGGATTGAGCAATCCGCAAAATTTCTGTTGCATCTGAAAGTAGAAACTCGCCCGATTACAACGGTCTGAGTAGTTTTCCCCTAGGCCGTTCTAGTTATTCGTTTCGAGCATCAGAACTGCGAAAATTTTGAGTTTTTCAAGCGTTTCTTACCTCAAAACTGCCATATCTCGCGATCGGATTGACCAATCCGCAAAATTTCAGTTGCATCTGAAAGTAGAAACTGGCCCGATTACAACGGTATGAGTAGTTTTCCCCTAGGCCGTTCTAGTTATTCGTTTCGAGCATCAGAACTGCGAAAATTTTGAGTTTTTCGAGCGTTTCTTACCTCAAAACTGCCATATCTCGCGAACGGATTGACCAATCCGCAAAATTTCTGTTGCATCTGAAAGTAGAAACTCGCCCGATTACAACGGTCTGAGTAGTTTTCTCCTAGGCCGTTCTAGTCATTCGTTTCGAGCATCAGAACTGCGTAAATTTAGAGTTTTTCAAGCGTTTCTTACCTCAAAACTGCCATATCTCGCGAACGGATTGAGCAATCCGCAAAATTTCTGTTGCATCTGAAAGTAGAAACTCGCCCGATTACAACGGTCTGAGTAGTTTTCCCCTAGGCCGTTCTAGTTATTCGTTTCGAGCATCAGAACTGCGAAAATTTTGAGTTTTTCAAGCGTTTCTTACCTCAAAACTGCCATATCTCGCGAACGGATTGAGCAATCCGCAAAATTTCTGTTGCATCTGAAAGTAGAAACTCGCCCGATTACAACGGTCTGAGTAGTTTTCCCCTAGGCCGTTCTAGTTATTCGTTTCGAGCATCAGAACTGCGAAAATTTTGAGTTTTTCAAGCGTTTCTTACCTCAAAACTGCCATCTCTCGCGAACGGATTGAGCAATCCGCAAAATTTCTGTTGCATCTGAAAGTAGAAACTCGCCCGATTACAACGGTCTGAGTAGTTTTCCCCTAGGCCGTTCTAGTTATTCGTTTCGAGCATCAGAACTGCGAAAATTTTGAGTTTTTCGAGCGTTTCTTACCTCAAAACTGCCATATCTCGCGAACGGATTGACCAATCCGCAAAATTTCTGTTGCATCTGAAAGTAGAAACTCGCCCGATTACAACGGTCTGAGTAGTTTTCTCCTAGGCCGTTCTAGTCATTCGTTTCGAGCATCAGAACTGCGTAAATTTAGAGTTTTTCAAGCGTTTCTTACCTCAAAACTGCCATATCTCGCGAACGGATTGAGCAATCCGCAAAATTTCTGTTGCATCTGAAAGTAGAAACTCGCCCGATTACAACGGTCTGAGTAGTTTTCCCCTAGGCCGTTCTAGTTATTCGTTTCGAGCATCAGAACTGCGAAAATTTTGAGTTTTTCAAGCGTTTCTTACCTCAAAACTGCCATATCTCGCGATCGGATTGACCAATCCGCAAAATTTCAGTTGCATCTGAAAGTAGAAACTGGCCCGATTACAACGGTATGAGTAGTTTTCCCCTAGGCCGTTCTAGTTATTCGTTTCGAGCATCAGAACTGCGAAAATTTTGAGTTTTTCAAGCGTTTCTTACCTCAAAACTGCCATATCTCGCGAACGGATTGAGCAATCCGCAAAATTTCGGTTGCATCTGAAAGTAGAAACTCGCCCGATTACAACGGTCTGAGTAGTTTTCCCCTAGGCCGTTCTAGTCATTCGTTTCGAGCATCAGAACTGCGTAAATTTTGAGATTTTCAAGCGTTTCTTACCTGAAAACTGCCATATCTCGCGAACGGATTGACCAATCCGCAAAGTTTCTGTTGCATCTGAAAGTAGAAACTCGCCCGATTACAACGGTCAGAGTAGTTTTCCCCTAGGCTGTTCTAGTCATTCGTTTCGAGCATCAGAACTGCGTAAATTTTGAGTTTTTCAAGCGTCTCTTACATAGAAACTGCCATATCTCGCGAACGGATTGACCAATCCGCAAAGTTTCAGTTGCATCTGAAAGTAGAAGCTCGCCCGATTACAAAGGTCTGAGTAGTTTTCCCCTAGGCCGTTCTAGTTATTCGTTTCGAGCATCAGAACTGCGAAAATTTTGAGTTTTTCAAGCGTTTCTTACCTCAAAACTGCCATATCTCGCGATCGGATTGACCAATCCGCAAAATTTCTGTTGCATCTGAAAGTAGAAACTCGCCCGATTACAACGGTCTGAGTAGTTTTCCCCTAGGCCGTTCTAGTCATTCGTTTCGAGCATCAGAACTGCGTAAATTTTGAGTTTTTCAAGCGTTTCTTACCTGAAAACTGCCATATCTCGCGAACGGATTGACCAATCCGCAAAGTTTCTGTTGCATCTGAAAGTAGAAACTCGCCCGATTACAACGGTCTGAGTAGTTTTCCCCTAGGCCGTTCTAGTTATTCGTTTCGAGCATCAGAACTGCGAAAATTTTGAGTTTTTCAAGCGTTTCTTACCTCAAAACTGCCATATCTCGCGAACGGATTGAGCAATCCGCAAAATTTCTGTTGCATCTGAAAGTAGAAACTCGCCCGATTACAACGGTCTGAGTAGTTTTCCCCTAGGCCGTTCTAGTCATTCGTTTCGAGCATCAGAACTGCGAAAATTTTGAGTTTTTCAAGCGTTTCTTACCTCAAAACTGCCATATCTCGCGAACGGATTGACCAATCCGCAAAATTTCTGTTGCATCTGAAAGTAGAAACTCGCCCGATTACAACGGTCTGAGTAGTTTTCCCCTAGGCCGTTCTAGTTAATCGTTTCGAGCATCAGAACTGCGAAAATTTTGAGTTTTTCAAGCGTTTCTTACCTCAAAACTGCCATATCTCGCGAACGGATTGACCAATCCGCAAAATTTCGGTTGCATCTGAAAGTAGAAACTCGCCCGATTACAACGGTCTGATTAGTTTTCCCCTAGGCCGTTCTAGTCATTCGTTTCGAGCATCAGAACTGCGTACATTTTGAGTTTTTCAAGCGTTTCTTACCTGAAAACTGCCATATATCGCGAACGGATTGAGCAATCCGCAAAATTTCTGTTCCGTCTGAAAGTAGAAACTCGCCCGATTACAACGGTCTGAGTAGTTTTGCCCTAGGCCGGTCTAGTTATTCGTTTCGAGCATCAGAACTGCGAAAATTTTGAGTTTTTCAAGCGTTTCTTACCTGAAAACTGCCATATATCGCGAACGGATTGAGCAATCCGCAAAATTTCTGTTGCATCTGAAAGTAGAAACTCGCCCGATTACAACGGTCTGAGTAGTTTTCCCCTAGGCCGTTCTAGTTATTCGTTTCGAGCATCAGAACTGCGAAAATTTTGAGTTTTTCAAGCGTTTCTTACCTCAAAACTGCCATATCTCGCGATCGGATTGACAATCCGCAAAATTTCAGTTGCATCTGAAAGTAGAAACTGGCCCGATTACAACGGTATGAGTAGTTTTCCCCTAGGCCGTTCTAGTTATTCGTTTCGAGCATCAGAACTGCGAAAATTTTGAGTTTTTCGAGCGTTTCTTACCTCAAAACTGCATATCTCGCGAACGGATTGACCAATCCGCAAAATTTCTGTTGCATCTGAAAGTAGAAACTCGCCCGATTACAACGGTCTGAGTAGTTTTCTCCTAGGCCGTTCTAGTCATTCGTTTCGAGCATCAGAACTGCGTAAATTTTGAGTTTTTCAAGCGTTTCTTACCTCAAAACTGCCATATCTCGCGAACGGATTGAGCAATCCGCAAAATTTCTGTTGCATCTGAAAGTAGAAACTCGCCCGATTACAACGGTCTGAGTAGTTTTCCCCTAGGCCGTTCTAGTTATTCGTTTCGAGCATCAGAACTGCGAAAATTTGAGTTTTTCAAGCGTTTCTTACCTCAAAACTGCCATATCTCGCGAACGGATTGAGCAATCCGCAAAATTTCTGTTGCATCTGAAAGTAGAAACTCGCCCGATTACAACGGTCTGAGTAGTTTTCCCCTAGGCCGTTCTAGTCATTCGTTTCGAGCATCAGAACTGCGAAAATTTTGAGTTTTTCAAGCGTTTCTTACCTCAAAACTGCCATATCTCGCGAACGGATTGACCAATCCGCAAAATTTCTGTTGCATCTGAAAGTAGAAACTCGCCCGATTACAACGGTCTGAGTAGTTTTCCCCTAGGCCGTTCTAGTTATTCGTTTCGAGCATCAGAACTGCGAAAATTTTGAGTTTTTCAAGCGTTTCTTACCTCAAAACTGCCATATCTCGCGAACGGATTGAGCAATCCGCAAAATTTCTGTTGCATCTGAAAGTAGAAACTCGCCCGATTACAACGGTCTGAGTAGTTTTCCCCTAGGCCGTTCTAGTCATTCGTTTCGAGCATCAGAACTGCGAAAATTTTGAGTTTTTCAAGCGTTTCTTACCTCAAAACTGCCATATCTCGCGAACGGATTGACCAATCCGCAAAATTTCTGTTGCATCTGAAAGTAGAAACTCGCCCGATTACAACGGTCTGAGTAGTTTTCCCCTAGGCCGTTCTAGTCATTCGTTTCGAGCATCAGAACTGCGTAAATTTTGAGTTTTTCAAGCGTTTCTTACCTGAAAACTGCATATCTCGCGAACGGATTGACCAATCCGCAAAGTTTCTGTTGCATCTGAAAGTAGAAACTCGCCCGATTACAACGGTCTGAGTAGTTTTCCCCTAGGCTGTTCTAGTCATTCGTTTCGAGCATCAGAACTGCGTAAATTTTGAGTTTTTCAAGCGTCTCTTACCTCAAAACTGCCATATCTCGCGATCGGATTGAGCAATCCGCAAAATTTCTGTTGCATCTGAAAGTAGAAACTCGCCCGATTACAAAGGTCTGAGTAGTTTTCCCCTAGGCCGTTCTAGTTATTCGTTTCGAGCATCAGAACTGCGAAAATTTTGAGTTTTTCAAGCGTTTCTTACCTCAAAACTGCCATATCTCGCGAACGGATTGAGCAATCCGCAAAATTTCTGTTGCATCTGAAAGTAGAAACTCGCCCGATTACAACGGTCTGAGTAGTTTTCCCCTAGGCCGTTCTAGTTATTCGTTTCGAGCATCAGAACTGCGAAAATTTTGAGTTTTTCAAGCGTTTCTTACCTCAAAACTGCCATATCTCGCGAACGGATTGAGCAATCCGCAAAATTTCTGTTGCATCTGAAAGTAAAAACTCGCCCGATTACAACGGTCTGAGTAGTTTTCCCCTAGGCCGTTCTAGTCATTCGTTTCGAGCATCAGAACTGCGAAAATTTTGAGTTTTTCAAGCGTTTCTTACCTCAAAACTGCCATATCTCGCGAACGGATTGACCAATCCGCAAAATTTCTGTTGCATCTGAAAGTAGAAACTCGCCCGATTACAACGGTCTGAGTAGTTTTCCCCTAGGCCGTTCTAGTCATTCGTTTCGAGCATCAGAACTGCGTAAATTTTGAGTTTTTCAAGCGTTTCTTACCTGAAAACTGCCATATCTCGCGAACGGATTGACCAATCCGCAAAGTTTCTGTTGCATCTGAAAGTAGAAACTCGCCCGATTACAACGGTCTGAGTAGTTTTCCCCTAGGCTGTTCTAGTCATTCGTTTCGAGCATCAGAACTGCGTAATTTTGAGTTTTTCAAGCGTCTCTTACCTCAAAACTGCCATATCTCGCGATCGGATTGAGCAATCCGCAAAATTTCTGTTGCATCTGAAAGTAGAAACTCGCCCGATTACAAAGGTCTGAGTAGTTTTCCCTAGGCCGTTCTAGTTATTCGTTTCGAGCATCAGAACTGCGAAAATTTTGAGTTTTTCAAGCGTTTCTTACCTCAAAACTGCCATATCTCGCGAACGGATTGAGCAATCCGCAAAATTTCGGTTGCATCTGAAAGTAGAAACTCGCCCGATTACAACGGTCTGAGTAGTTTTCCCCTAGGCCGTTCTAGTCATTCGTTTCGAGCATCAGAACTGCGAAAATTTTGAGTTTTTCAGCGTTTCTTACCTCAAAACTGCCATATCTCGCGAACGGATTGACCAATCCGCAAAGTTTCTGTTGCATCTGAAAGTAGAAACTCGCCCGATTACAACGGTCAGAGTAGTTTTCCCCTAGGCTGTTCTGGTCATTCGTTTCGAGCATCAGAACTGCGTAAATTTTGAGTTTTTCAAGCGTCTCTTACATAAAAACTGCCATATCTCGCGAACGGATTGACCAATCCGCAAAGTTTCAGTTGCATCTGAAAGTAGAAGCTCGCCGATTACAAAGGTCTGAGTAGTTTTCCCCTAGGCCGTTCTAGTTATTCGTTTCGAGCATCAGAACTGCGAAAATTTTGAGTTTTTCAAGCGTTTCTTACCACAAAACTGCCATATCTCGCGATCGGATTGACCAATCCGCAAAATTTCTGTTGCCACTGAAAGTAGAAACACGCCCGATTACAACGGTCCGAGTAGTTTTCCCCTAGGCCGTTCTAGTCATTCGTTTCGAGCATCAGAACTGCGTAAATTTTGAGTTTTTCAAGCGTTTCTTACCTGAAAACTGCCATATCTCGCGAACGGATTGACCAATCCGCAAAGTTTCTGTGCATCTGAAAGTAGAAACTCGCCCGATTACAACGGTCTGAGTAGTTTTCCCCTAGGCCGTTCTAGTTATTCGTTTCGAGCATCAGAACTGCGAAAATTTTGAGTTTTTCAAGCGTTTCTTACCTCAAAACTGCCATATCTCGCGAACGGATTGAGCAATCCGCAAAATTTCTGTTGCATCTGAAAGTAGAAACTCGCCCGATTACAACGGTCTGAGTAGTTTTCCCCTAGGCCGTTCTAGTCATTCGTTCGAGCATCAGAACTGCGAAAATTTGAGTTTTTCAAGCGTTTCTTACCTCAAAACTGCCATATCTCGCGAACGGATTGAGCAATCCGCAAAATTTCTGTTGCATCTGAAAGTAGAAACTCGCCCGATTACAACGGTCTGAGTAGTTTTCCCCTAGGCCGTTCTAGTCATTCGTTTCGAGCATCAGAACTGCGAAAATTTTGAGTTTTTCAAGCGTTTCTTACCTCAAAACTGCCATATCTCGCGAACGGATTGACCAATCCGCAAAATTTCTGTTGCATCTGAAAGTAGAAACTCGCCCGATTAAACGGTCTGAGTAGTTTTCCCCTAGGCCGTTCTAGTTAATCGTTTCGAGCATCAGAACTGCGAAAATTTTGAGTTTTTCAAGCGTTTCTTACCTCAAAACTGCCATATCTCGCGAACGGATTGACCAATCCGCAAAATTTCGGTTGCATCTGAAAGTAGAAACTCGCCCGATTACAACGGTCTGATTAGTTTTCCCCTAGGCCGTTCTAGTCATTCGTTTCGAGCATCAGAACTGCGTACATTTTGAGTTTTTCAAGCGTTCTTACCTGAAAACTGCCATATATCGCGAACGGATTGAGCAATCCGCAAAATTTCTGTTCCGTCTGAAAGTAGAAACTCGCCCGATTACAACGGTCTGAGTAGTTTTGCCCTAGGCCGGTCTAGTTATTCGTTTCGAGCATCAGAACTGCGAAAATTTTGAGTTTTTCAAGCGTTTCTTACCTGAAAACTGCCATATATCGCGAACGGATTGAGCAATCCGCAAAATTTCTGTTGCATCTGAAAGTAGAAACTCGCCCGATTACAACGGTCTGAGTAGTTTTCCCCTAGGCCGTTCTAGTTATTCGTTTCGAGCATCAGAACTGCGAAAATTTTGAGTTTTTCAAGCGTTTCTTACCTCAAAACTGCCATATCTCGCGATCGGATTGACCAATCCGCAAAATTTCAGTTGCATCTGAAAGTAGAAACTGGCCCGATTACAACGGTATGAGTAGTTTTCCCCTAGGCCGTTCTAGTTATTCGTTTCGAGCATCAGAACTGCGAAAATTTTGAGTTTTTCAAGCGTTTCTTACCTCAAAACTGCCATATCTCGCGAACGGATTGAGCAATCCGCAAAATTTCTGTTGCATCTGAAAGTAGAAACTCGCCCGATTACAACGGTCTGAGTAGTTTTCCCCTAGGGCCGTTCTAGTTATTCGTTTCGAGCATCAGAACTGCGAAAATTTTGAGTTTTTCAAGCGTTTCTTACCTCAAAACTGCCATATCTCGCGAACGGATTGAGCAATCCGCAAAATTTCTGTTGCGTCTGAAAGTAGAAACTCGCCCGATTACAACGGTCTGAGTAGTTTTCCCCTAGGCCGTTCTAGTTATTCGTTTCGAGCATCAGAACTGCGAAAATTTTGAGTTTTTCAAGCGTTTCTTACCTCAAAACTGCCATATCTCGCGAACGGATTGAGCAATCCGCAAAATTTCTGTTGCATCTGAAAGTAGAAACTCGCCCGATTACAACGGTCTGAGTAGTTTTCCCTAGGCCGTTCTAGTTATTCGTTTCGAGCATCAGAACTGCGTAAATTTTGAGTTTTTCAAGCGTTTCTTACCTGAAAACTGCCATATATCGCGAACGGATTGAGCAATCCGCAAAATTTCTGTTCCATCTGAAAGTAGAAACTCGCCCGATTACAACGGTCTGAGTAGTTTTGCCCTAGGCCGGTCTAGTTATTCGTTTCGAGCATCAGAACTGCGAAAATTTTGAGTTTTTCAAGCGTTTCTTACCTCAAAACTGCCATATCTCGCGATCGGATTGACCAATCCGCAAAATTTCAGTTGCATCTGAAAGTAGAAACTGGCCCGATTACAACGGTATGAGTAGTTTTCCCCTAGGCCGTTCTAGTTATTCGTTTCGAGCATCAGAACTGCGAAAATTTTGAGTTTTTCAAGCGTTTCTTACCTCAAAACTGCCATATCTCGCGAACGGATTGAGCAATCCGCAAAATTTCTGTTGCATCTGAAAGTAGAAACTCGCCCGATTACAACGGTCGGAGTAGTTTTCCCCTAGGCCGTTCTAGTTAATCGTTTCGAGCATCAGAACTGCGAAAATTTTGAGTTTTTCAATCGTTTCTTACCTCAAAACTGCCATATCTCGCGAACGGATTGACCAATCCGCAAAATTTCGGTTGCATCTGAAAGTAGAAACTCGCCCGATTACAACGGTCTGATTAGTTTTCCCCTAGGCCGTTCTAGTCATTCGTTTCGAGCATCAGAACTGCGTACATTTTGAGTTTTTCAAGCGTTTCTTACCTGAAAACTGCCATATATCGCGAACGGATTGAGCAATCCGCAAAATTTCTGTTCCATCTGAAAGTAGAAACTCGCCCGATTACAACGGTCTGAGTAGTTTTGCCCTAGGCCGGTCCAGTTATTCGTTTCGAGCATCAGAACTGCGAAAATTTTGAGTTTTTCAAGCGTTTCTTACCTGAAAACTGCCATATATCGCGAACGGATTGAGCAATCCGCAAAATTTCTGTTGCATCTGAAAGTAGAAACTCGCCCGATTACAACGGTCTGAGTAGTTTTCCCCTAGGCCGTTCTAGTTATTCGTTTCGAGCATCAGAACTGCGAAAATTTTGAGTTTTTCAAGCGTTTCTTACCTCAAAACTGCCATATCTCGCGATCGGATTGACCAATCCGCAAAATTTCAGTTGCATCTGAAAGTAGAAACTGGCCCGATTACAACGGTATGAGTAGTTTTCCCCTAGGCCGTTCTAGTTATTCGTTTCGAGCATCAGAACTGCGAAAATTTTGAGTTTTTCGAGCGTTTCTTACCTCAAAACTGCCATATCTCGCGAACGGATTGACCAATCCGCAAAATTTCTGTTGCATCTGAAAGTAGAAACTCGCCCGATTACAACGGTCTGAGTAGTTTTCTCCTAGGCCGTTCTAGTCATTCGTTTCGAGCATCAGAACTGCGTAAATTTTGAGTTTTTCAAGCGTTTCTTACATCAAAACTGCCATATCTCGTGAACGGATTGAGCAATCCGCAAAATTTCTGTTGCATCTGAAAGTAGAAACTCGCCCGATTACAACGGTCTGAGTAGTTTTCCCCTAGGCCGTTCTAGTCATTCGTTTCGAGCATCAGAACTGCGAAAATTTTGAGTTTTTCAAGCGTTTCTTACCTCAAAACTGCCATATCTCGCGAACGGATTGACCAATCCGCAAAATTTCTGTTGCATCTGAAAGTAGAAACTCGCCCGATTACAACGGTCTGAGTAGTTTTCCCCTAGGCCGTTCTAGTTATTCGTTTCGAGCATCAGAACTGCGAAAATTTTGAGTTTTTCAAGCGTTTCTTACCTCAAAACTGCCATATCTCGCGAACGGATTGAGCAATCCGCAAAATTTCTGTTGCATCTGAAAGTAGAAACTCGCCCGATTACAACGGTCTGAGTAGTTTTCCCCTAGGCCGTTCTAGTTATTCGTTTCGAGCATCAGAACTGCGAAAATTTTGAGTTTTTCAAGCGTTTCTTACCTCAAAACTGCCATATCTCGCGATCGGATTGACCAATCCGCAAAATTTCAGTTGCATCTGAAAGTAGAAACTGGCCCGATTACAACGGTATGAGTAGTTTTCCCCTAGGCCGTTCTAGTTATTCGTTTCGAGCATCAGAACTGCGAAAATTTTGAGTTTTTCAAGCGTTTCTTACCTCAAAACTGCCATATCTCGCGAACGGATTGAGCAATCCGCAAAATTTCTGTTGCATCTGAAAGTAGAAACTCGCCCGATTACAACGGTCTGAGTAGTTTTCCCCTAGGCCGTTCTAGTTAATCGTTTCGAGCATCAGAACTGCGAAAATTTTGAGTTTTTCAATCGTTTCTTACCTCAAAACTGCCATATCTCGCGAACGGATTGACCAATCCGCAAAATTTCGGTTGCATCTGAAAGTAGAAACTCGCCCGATTACAACGGTCTGATTAGTTTTCCCCTAGGCCGTTCTAGTCATTCGTTTCGAGCATCAGAACTGCGTACATTTTGAGTTTTTCAAGCGTTTCTTACCTGAAAACTGCCATATATCGCGAACGATTGACCAATCCGCAAAATTTCTGTTGCATCTGAAGTAGAAACTCGCCCGATTACAACGGTCTGAGTAGTTTTCCCCTAGGCCGTTCTAGTCATTCGTTTCGAGCATCAGAACTGCGTAAATTTTGAGATTTTCAAGCGTTGCTTACCTGAAAACTGCCATATCTCGCGAACGGATTGACCAATCCGCAAAATTTCTGTTGCATCTGAAAGTAGAAACTCGCCGATTACAACGGTCTGAGTAGTTTTCCCCTAGGCTGTTCTAGTCATTCGTTTCGAGCATCAGAACTGCGTAAATTTTGAGTTTTTCAAGCGTCTCTTACCTCAAAACTGCCATATCTCGCGATCGGATTGAGCAATCCGCAAAATTTCTGTTGCATCTGAAAGTAGAAACTCGCCCGATTACAAAGGTCTGAGTAGTTTTCCCCTAGGCCGTTCTAGTTATTCGTTTCGAGCATCAGAACTGCGAAAATTTTGAGTTTTTCAAGCGTTTCTTACCTCAAAACTGCCATATCTCGCGAACGGATTGAGCAATCCGCAAAATTTCGGTTGCATCTGAAAGTAGAAACTCGCCCGATTACAACGGTCTGAGTAGTTTTCCCTAGGCCGTTCTAGTCATTCGTTTCGAGCATCAGAACTGCGAAAATTTTGAGTTTTTCAAGCGTTTCTTACCTCAAAACTGCCATATCTCGCGAACGGATTGACCAATCCGCAAAATTTCGGTTGCATCTGAAAGTAGAAACTCGCCCGATTACAACGGTCTGAGTAGTTTTCCCCTAGGCCGTTCTAGTTATTCGTTTCGAGCATCAGAACTGCGAAAATTTTGAGTTTTTCAAGCGTTTCTTACCTCAAAACTGCCATATCTCGCGAACGGATTGAGCAATCCGCAAAATTTCTGTTGCATCTGAAAGTAGAAACTCGCCCGATTACAACGGTCTGAGTAGTTTTCCCCTAGGCCGTTCTAGTTAATCGTTTCGAGCATCAGAACTGCGAAAATTTTGAGTTTTTCAAGCGTTTCTTACCTCAAAACTGCCATATCTCGCGAACGGATTGACCAATCCGCAAAATTTCGGTTGCATCTGAAAGTAGAAACTCGCCCGATTACA